>NC_136017.1:3991866-4096866 GCF_048128805.1 Centroberyx gerrardi
GAACCTAAACACAACTACAGCAAACCACAAACAGTGGCCTACTTATACTACTGCTACAGCAACTACTGCTACTACAACTACTACTTCATATAGTGTACACTTCTACTGCCACTGCTTCTACTACTATTCTTACAACCACGATGACTGCTACCACAACTGCTACTACTACTACTACCACTACTGCTATTCTTACTCCCACTACTATTCAATTCAACTACTGCCCTTCCACCTCAAACTGACACAAAAAAAACGTTTCTTGGAGTCACCGCACATTCCAAACAACAGCAGAGCAAAAAAACAAAACAGAGCAAGCACGGACGATCCAAGACAAAACACTGCAATGCCATATCATCAATACTCGTATCAGTAAAGCCGCAGCAGTGCTACTCCCAGTGGGACAGCGGGGCGTACCGGCTGGCGTCGGGGGCGGGCTTGAGGCGTCCCTGGGCGTTGGCCTCCCACACGCCGTTGGCCAGCTCGTTGCCGATGGCCGACATGACCTTGATGAGCTCCAGCGGCCACTCGTCCAGGTCCAGGGAGCGCACCCTGGACAGGTGGGTGCCCAGGTTCCGGTGGATGCCCGAACACTCGATGCAGATCAGGGCTCCGAGGTTCAGGCTCGCCCAGTCCGGGTCTGGATGGGAGGGGAGAGAGATCATCTCTGTTAAAGGATAATACCGGTGGGTTTTTTTAAGTTTCTCTGGTTTCTGCACACAGTCAGCATAGTTGGAGATATCAGCGCTTGTTTTCCTCCTTCATAAGAAGCCATTTGCTGCCGTTCGTTCTCGTCCCGTATGAAAAACAACTTCCACAGAGCGAGAGAATCCATCACACTTTACTGTCACATCTTTTTATTCAGAGCGTCTTTGTTAGCCGGGACAGCGATTCATTTCAAGCTAGGTTTGACACTGGAAAGTCTGGATTTTAAAAACGAATAAACGTTAAAAAATCGAATTACATACCTTATGCTTTTGCAAAATGATTAGGGGAAATGTAAACTAGACACAGACAGAAGTAAAACTCTAACTCTCCTTTAACTTCATGTTGTAGAGAAGTGAAAGATGTTGTTATTGAAGCAGGGAAGCAGTGCAGGCTGGGAGTTAATACTCACTCTGTGCTTCACAGTCCGCACAGCGACTGTTTCCCCGTATGCTTCTGACCGACTGCAGAGCCATGGCCTCCGTCTGGCTGGTCAGACGAGACTGGAGGAGGGGAGACACACACATTTAGTCTTTATATACACACACATACACAACCTAACACACACCAACACACAGAGGTACACACTAACAAGTATACAGTCGTGTTTCAGTTGTCCTCACCTGCTTATATGGACAGGTAAGAGAAACACACACAGAAACAGACACATACTAACTCTCTCTCTCTCTCTCTCTCACACACACACACACACACACACACAGAAACAGATACACACACATACACAGAAACACACACAAGCAAGTGGAAACATACAAACTCATACGCAGAAACATACACACACACCCTAACTTGCATGTAAAAGGAGAACCACATGCAGACATGCAGAATGACACACACTCACACACATACATCCCAACACACACTCATGTAGAAACCCACGCACCGGTACAGAAACACACAGAGGCAGGCAGAAACACATACACACACATGCATAAACACACACATACACACGCTCACACACAACCTAACTTGCATACAAAAGCACACATACAGCACATACACACAGAAACCGACAAACATGCACACAGAAACACACACACACCCTCTGTCTCTCCCTCACACACACACACTAACACACAAACACACGCAGAAACGCACATACAGACACACAGAAACACACATACACCCCTTCTCTCTCTCCCTCACACACACACACTAACACACAAACACACGCAGAAACGCACATACAGACACACAGAAACACACACACACCCTCTGTCTCTCTCTCTCACACACACACTAACACACAAACACACGCAGAAACGCACATACAGACACACAGAAACACACACACACCCTCTGTCTCTCCCTCTCACACACACACTAACACACAAACACACGCAGAAACGCACATACAGACACACAGAAACACACATACACCCCTTCTCTCTCTCTCCCTCACACACACACACACACACACACATGCATACAGGTGTGCACAGACTCTGAACAGATGTGTGTATAACCAACATCGCAGCACTCACTAGTGTTTCAGCCTAAACCCACGGATGTCAGGCTATGAAGGAATAACACAGCAAACAAATGGAATGGGGGATGGGGAGTGGTGTGGGTGTGTGTGTGTGTGTGTGTGTGTGTGTGGGGGGGTAATAAAAGGCTATTCCAGAGTGCAATTGGCGAGAGCCTGGGGCATAAACACAGAAGGCCCACACTCAGAGCGGAGCTGCCTTCTGCATGCGCAGGTGGAAAATGGCAACGCTAAGGCTAGATTTGAGTTACAGTAATTGCCATTTTGTAATTACGTGAGTGTGTGTGTGATGTGTGTGTGTGTGTGTGTGATGTGTGTGTGGAAGCAGGTAAGGGTGAGTGAGAATGTGTGTGCGTGCGTGAGTGAGATGATAATGTAATTTTAACATGTCAACGTAACATGTTGACTAGTACAACTGGTGTAATAAATAGCTTTTACCATATACACTGTACAGCATTATATAATATTCAGCTGCAGTCAATTAAAGTGCTTAAGATATGAGTGAGGATGCAATCGTGTGGTTGATGTGTTTGTGGTTGATGCCAATTTAGCCTCAGGAACTATATCACAAAGCTCAAGTCTTATTCCATGCATTTTCATCCTAGTCAGAGCAACTATCTCCTCCTCCAATACTGAATGTGATGCAGCATGTAAACACACAGTAATAGGATACTTATGTGTGTATATACATGTGTATGTATGTCTGCTGTATGAGCTGCTGTCCCCTGGCACTAAACATGAGGTCCAGTTTACCCCTGTACACCCCAGTATGGACTTATGCCACCATATCATTATATTACCATGACAAACTCCTGTGGATGTGTTGCCAGGCTTCACATCACGGCCCTCATGTAAAAGTCCATGATTTTTCTATCACTTTCTATAACTAAGTCAGTGTACTTACAGCTGAAAACCACCAGCTAATGCAATACATTTGTGAAATAAGTTATATAAAATACATTCTGGTATATTCCTGTGAAGTGACATATTTATAATTCCCTTATATTCCCTGAATTTCCCCAGAGAATTTTCCAAATTTCTTGACTTTCCCTGTCTAGAATGCAACCTCAAAATTCCATGATATTCTAGATACCACGCATTTTTTTTAACCCGCATGGGATACCGGATGGGTGGGGTTTAGCGGACCAGGACAATTCAGATGGAGACAGGTAAAGTTCTGGTTCTGGTTCTGGTGTGTACCTTGTTCTTGCTGCTCTCGCAGGACTGCAGGCTGGCCAGGATCTGGCTCTCGATGGCCTGCACCCAGGCGTCGCGCTCCTCGTACGAAGTGGCTTCGAAATGCCACGTCTGTCCCGTCAGAGACACGATGGTGAACTCAAAGTTCTCCTCTTGCTCTGTTGGAGGAGAGAGAGAGAGAGAGAGAGAGATTTAGTAAGAGCACACACACTCAAAAAGTTAAGTCAACACGCCTCCAGGCATTACGAAGACGTCCGACACGCTGCAATCACAAGATTTCGCGCTTTGCCACTTGCTTTATCGAACGTTTCACCTCAGCCATTTAGCTCACACTCTTATTCAGAGTGACTTAAAATTAGAGCAGGTAGGAGAGTTCAGTGTCTTGCTCAAGGACACTTCAACAGGACACTGGTGCGGAGATTGAACCTGTGACTTTTTGGTTATGGGGGGGTCACTCTAACCGCTGGGCCACACATCAGTGTGAGCAGCAATCGAATATTCTCTCCTCTCCATGTGAACAACCAGGACTAAAGATGTGCTATTAATTGAAAACCAATCAAAATGGCAACACAGACTAGTGCAATTACTGAATCCAAATGAGAGGCGGTAATTTATTTTCAGAGGGAAAGGCATTCAACATGGCCTCATAAAAGATGTTTTCTGATGCTGTGTAGAACCACTGACCTACAAATTAAGTTGCACATTGAAGAATTATATTCCAACGGACCCAAATTACTCTTTTTGCTGACAAAAAAAACAAAAACTGCGTAGAATTGTGATATTTGGCCAAAGAACTGCAATATAATTTTTTTCATCAATATCACACAACCTTACCCAGGGACACCTGTTAGTTTGGGCTAGCCCCTGGTGACCTATGTGACCTCATCCAGCCCCGCCCCCTCAGGCCAGGATATCGCCCAAATTACGGGGCCCTGCGGCCCCCCCAGGGCCCTGATCCGTCCTGCCCTCTCCTCTGCTGACATGTCAGTGGGAGAGGTCAGTCATTACAATCAGGGCCTGCTACAGGGGGACATGTGGATCTATTACCCAGAACCCCCTCAGAGGTTAATGGGCCAATCAGGAGTCAATTAGGGCTGTGTGTGTGTGTGTGTCTGTATGCGAGCAAACACTCAAGTTCCTGGACTTTTGCCATAAACCAGTTCTAAGAAGTCTGAAAATGTGCATGTGTCTGTGTGTGTGTCTGCATATTCACACATTAAAGTCTCTGAACTTTTGAAGTCATGCGGCTTCTCACAGGTCTGAAAATGTCCTTGTTTGTGTGTGTTTGTATTTGCACATATTTAAGTCGCTGCACTTTTTCAGTCAAGTCAGTTCTCAGAGGTTTGAGGTGTGTGTGTGTGTGTGTGTGTGTGTGTGTGTTTGCGCACATGTTGGGTGAGTGTTAAGGGGGGCACATTTGGAAGCCGTTACCACAGATAGGATTGAAGTGGAGGTGAAGTGGGGGCATGGCTGCGAGCCGGTATCATCACCACACCAGATCAGACAACAACCAGCTTCTGTTTACAATTAGCCCCAATGAGGAGGGAAGGGATCAGGGGGGGTGGGGGGGTGGGGTGAACCTACAGAGGTAATTACTTAATCAAAGGACGGCCTCCAGCACAGCCGATAATCCCGTGGATTCCTCTGAGCTTCATGGGTCATATTAGGCAATTTCTGCCGATGTGGACGTCAATGAATGCATGTGAGGAGGGTATGGCTGCTGAGAAATGTAGTATTTGAGATGTGGAAATGCAGACGTTTCCCTTTGCCATAAAAAAACTATACATGCACGCATACAAAACCACAAGATCCACAAAGATCCACGACACAACGGCGGCAGGCAGAGAATAGCTCATTGCGAGGGTCGGTAATCATCCGTGGCACTTTTCGGCAAGCGTTTCTGGAAGCAGCAGTTTTCTGACGTGCGCCGGGAGTGAAGCATTGAAAAGATGAGAGATTTAATCAGTCGGAGAACGGTCACGGCCGGCCCGGGAGGGAACGACCATTTGCTCTTCCTCAACTCCAGTCATTTGGCTAATTGGGACCGTCTCAGAGCACCGGAGCTGAAGTTCCCCTCTGGCTTCGCTCTGGATAATCAATGGCCTTGTCCGAGGAGAGGAAGGATGGAAGGTAAGGATGGAAGGAAAGGCCCCGAGGCCAAATGACTGGGAGAGGCTGAGAAACCCTTCCACTTCCAGAATAAAGAGATTGAAAACACCTTTGCTGACCAAAGATTCCCTTTGCTGAAGACAATGCTGGATCATTTTCATCTCTTCGATGCTTTAGGCTGCTGATGGCTTGAGTCTGATTAGTTGATGTTAATTAAAACTGTGTTTACAAGGGACGGTTAACGGATCGAGATTAAACCAGACCTTCAATTTACATTTTAGGCACTTGACTGACACGCTTATCCAGACCAACTTGCATCGAGCGAGCAGGAAAGGGGGTTCAGAGTCTTGCTCGATCTGTACCCATGTGTACTTTGACAGGACCCATGGGTGTAGATGGACATGCTGGCTCATGGCAGGATCAACTCTGTGTCCTTCAGTTACAAACAACCTCTCTAACCATGAATCCAACCTGCCACCCATGCCCAAATCTAAAAATTACAATCCGTGGAAGATTCAACAAGATTGTTGTCTAGGACAAGGCACAACCCGGTTCAAGGAGAGCGGCTTAACAAGTGCTAGAAGAAACGGTGTCTTTACTAACACAGAGTAAACCTGACGGAATAAGTTACAAAGTGCTTCAGATTAAAAAGCTTTGAAAAAGAGTCTGAGAGCCTGGGAAAAATAATCCTCTTAATTTTCTCGCTTGACCAGTGATATACAGTGGAAGCATTTTTCTATCCTGCATTAGCACTGCTGTCAACTCTTCCTTTATTGTTATACAAGCAGAACCAAATTCATACATTTTCACACAAACCCTTGTTTCTTTACAAACTAGGAATTACTATTTCAACTTCCAACGGCTCAAGAGAGAGCAAAACTTTCCAGCCTTGCTTGTGGATGGAGCAATATTGCAGCATTTTCCTTTTGATGTTGTCAGAAGGTCGTTGCGCATCAATGCCGAATCGATGCCTAAGATGTTGACCTCAAATTAACCCTCTCCAGATCAAAGCATGAATGGAGCACCTGCTGCTGTTAGTAGAAGTTTGACAGGACTCAGATTTCTCTGCCCTTATCCAGATCTTCTTTCAACCAATTACTGACTTCAGACTAAGTGATATTTACTCTATGAGTGCCGATCAAGTGTAGCTCAAAGGGTAGAGCATGGCACTAACACTCCCAGGGTCAGGGGTTCGATATTACTACCCATGTCAGAAATATGTGCACTGATTGTACTGCAAGACACTGTGGATTAAAGTATTCATCAAATGACATACATTATGCAGAAGGTGAATTAATATTTGTGTGTGTGTGTGTGTGTGTGTATTTGGAAGCTCCTGGGACCGCGCTGGGTGTCTGTTCGTTCTACACTAAGGCCCACCCATCAAGCGCTGGCTGAGCCCTGTGGGGTCAAGAGAAATGCTCCCATCATAATTAAATTCCCATGATTCTCTGTTTTCGGGGGGGAGGGGGTTGGCTGTTTGACAATTATGGAAACCAACAATCCAGAAAGGCACAGCCTCTCCGCAGCGTAAATTAAATGCCGTTTCTAGATTTAAATGCTGCCGCCCCCCCCACTCACACACACACATACACACACGCTGACCCAGCGCACTGCGTCCTCTAATGAATTCCAAAATAAAAATGAGGGGGGCATTAGGCTGTGCAATTGACTCGCCCCCCAATCACAAGTACCACTCCCACAAACCAATTTTCCTCCGCAAACCCCCGCCTGAGAGGGCTGCCGTGGGGACGGAGCCTCCACTTCACAGCAGAGGGACGGTCAGCAGCTGCCTTCACTGGCTTGGTGACAGAAAGTGGTTCTACTAAACGATTATTAGTCTTGTTGATTTGAGGGAAACAGTGATCTGCTACACTTGTGGTATTTTATATCAACATCTTGACATTTTCCAACTACAGTGGGGCATTCCAAAACAAGTGAAATATTACAATATTGACGATATAGCAATATTCTACGACTATTAACTGAAGAAACTAAAATCGTGACATAAAATTCTACATCACTGATTCTGCAGCCTTTATTTGAACAGTTTTAAAATGTTTCGACTACCAATGGTGTGCTTGATTTGTTTTATAACACATCTGAGCAGTCTCCAATGTGGTGACATCACTTCTGAGATAATAAATATTGATCTTCTCAATCCACTTCTTTGTTGACAGGAGCTTGCGAGAACAGCATGAAACCATTTTTTCTATTAATGCACTGAGCTTTTTTTTTTTTTTCGATATCTGCCTTTATGAAAAGCTTCAGCGGGGGCTTTGGATAACTCTACGGCTCTGCATGCTGTTTCTTGAAGTACCGTGTTGTCCCGGTCTCCAACAGTATCGACTCAGAAAAGGTCCTCAGTGTCTTTAAAGATGAACTCTACTGTGAGTTTGTTGATGCCAGTAGATATTATGGCCCAAATCAGGCCCTGACCAACTGTATGTCTCCTATGCACACACAGACTTAACCTGCACGGCCTCTTCTGTGTATGCGTACAGATACAAACACATGCATGGGAGTGCAAACACACACACACTCACACACACAGTCACCCCCGCCACTATTGGTAATTACTGCCACTGCTCTCGGCTACTGTGGGCGACATTCACAGAGAGAGAGGTGGCGCCGAGGCAATTTGTGAACTCTGACACTCGCAACCTTTAGCAGCAAAAACAGTACATACCAAATATACAGCATTTACAAGCAAGAGGGCGGGGGTGGGGGGGGGGGGGGCGGGTGAGGACATGCATACGAGCCTATCAGCCTGGGTCTGGGGTGTCGAGTCGGCCCAGCGGGGTGGTGTGCGTTTGTGTGTGTGTGTGAGTGTGTGTGTGGTGGCGGGAGGGGGGCGAGCAGGACTCTGACGGTGCAATGAGAGGGGAGGCGTGAGGGAGACAAAAGGGGGCCTCGGGAAACACAAATTAAAAGCCTTAAATGTCACCGCACACAGTATTGCTTTGCGATACAGGTCATTACTCCCCATATTATTCGCACCCTTTTACAACATTAATAACCTGGAAAATATTGCAGCGGATTGTTCCGAAGTCTCTCAAAAGAAATATGTAGTTCCATTTTTTGAACATGTATATAGTAACAGGAAGGAGGAAACCGTGAAGTGTCGGGGGGAGTGAGGTGGGGGAGAGAAGAAGACTGATTTGAGAATGATTTAACTTGTTTTGTTGCTCTTTTTTTGATGCTTTCATGCAGATTAAGGGAGAAATCAACACCTAAGAACCAGTGGGTCTTAAATACATAATGCATGGTAGAAAATCAAATTAGACGCCAGACAAAAGCTGGTAAAGTTTGGCTGTGGCTGGTAAGTTTGTCTTTGCTACAAGCCACCGTGGCAGCCATCAGATCTGGTCATTTTCTATTCTAAAAAGCATTTGTCTGGTAAAATAGTGAAAGTGTCTGATGGATTTAGGAAGAGGAACGGTACACCGGTCAAAGCAGAACAACATCCAACACACACTCAACGTCACGTTTAACACCATCGGTTCAGTGCATGCTTCCAGGGCACATCTCTTCCTCAGGTGGGTGTGTTTGTTTAGTCTCATCCTCATGGGCGAGGAGGGTGGGGCAGAAGGAGGGAGGGACAGACGCACTGACGGACGGACAGGTCAGGCGGGACAGACTGACATAAGGGGCAAGCATCTCTGTGGAGAGATGGGCAGACAGCTCAGAGATGGAAATGGATGTTTTTCCCCACTGCACACATGTACCAGACCAGACACTCACTGGCACAGCACCGCATGTTTCTCCATTACGATAGGTGCACAGTTTGGTTTGGTTTAGGCAGACCAGAAGCATGCTGGTAAGGCATCCAAACATATTCAGTCTGGCCAAATTTCAAAGGGTGTTGTCATTACACTGGTAGCATTCAAGCAACATACACAACTGCTCAGTATCCCAATGGAAAACCAAAGGACACGGATGCTGAACTATAGTAGGCCCAGTAAGGATACAGCATGGTGCTGATACTATAGTCATAGAAAGCCTAGTATGGGTACAATGCAGTACTAACACTGTACCATAACCATAGAAAGCCTAGTATGGGTACAATGCAGTACTAATACTGTACCATAACCATAGAAAGCCTAGTATGGGTACAATGCAGTACTAATACCGTACCATAACCATAGAAAGTCTAGTATGGGTACAATGCAGTACTAATACCGTACCATAACCATAGAAAGCCTAGTATGGGTACAATGCAGTACTAATACCGTACCATAACCATAGAAAGCCTAGTATGGGTACAATGCAGTACTAATACTATACCATAACCATAGAAAGCCTAGTATGGGTAGAACATAGTACTAGTTTGGGTACAACACAGTACTACAGGGTTCATACAGTCAATGTTAAATCAAATTCAAAAGACTTTTAATGACTTTTTCCAGCACTATTCTCCACACAAAAGCAAGAAACATTTCCGTAAACCTTACTGCATTTTAACAACCATTAGTGCTTTAAATCATAGGTTTACATGTTCATGTGCTATGTGTTGACTTGCATTCTGTCAAACACAGCAAACATTTTTATTTATTTATTCATTTATTTATTTCAAGGTCTTTTTAAGCACATCCCCACATAACAGGCTTATTTTCCAGGTATTCCAGTACTATTTTGAAAAGTTTAATTCAAGGACTTTAAGCACTTTAAGGACCTTGTGTGAACCCTGGTACTAATACTGGCCCAGTACAGCAAGGTGTATGTGCAGTTGAAAAGCTCTTAGGTGGACTGGGTGTCAGGAGGGTGGGTGGGGGTAAGGGTGGGGGGGTTTGGGGGTAAGGGTGGGGGGGTTTGGGGGGGGGTCCATCTCCCTGAGGTCTGTCCATCATGGGCCTGCCACAGGAGCTCTTTACCTTCCGAGTTGTGCAGACTGTTGCTGTACATGTTGCGCAGACTACCAACGTGACTAAGTTTCCACGCTTTACGTTTGGCTGCATCCCCCGACGGCAGGAAAAGAGAGAGAGAGGGACAGAGACAGATAAAAAAGAGATAGAACGAAGGAGGAGAAGGAACAGGGGAAGACAGAGGAGAGCAGAGGAAAGAGACGACATTAACAAGAGAAAACGGGAGAGACAAGGAAACAGAGAAGAAGGAGGGAAGAGACAGGCGTCAAAAAGCAGCAGCGTGGAGGAAGCTTCAGAGAGGGGGCGGGGCCTGATCGAGGAGTGGGAGGGGCTAATGTGAACAGCACCATGAGGGGATCAAAAGACGTTAATGAAACAAAACAAATGGGGCCAAAACTGAGCCGGCAAAAACTCTGTGAACATTCTTGAATGTTCTTCTTTCACATTCTTGTACATCACACACAAACATGTAAGTTAAACGTTTGCTCTATACTTACATGTTAGTTCTCCTGGTTAAATAGTATTTTTCAGATGAGCCTTAGTTTTACTCTGCTTGGCATACCAGATGGGTGGGGTTTACAACATAGGGCAATGTAATGAGTACCAGAAAGTTTGGACAATCATAAGAAAGTAGTCATCATTTTTGCAGTTGACCCCTTAGCTATGTCCTAATGCAGTAGACCCCACCCATCTGGTACAACAAGGAGGTAAAAACAAATGCTAAGAATTATTGAACAAATACTATTTAACCTCGGTCTGTTCTTAATGATCTTGATATAAATCCTAAGTGTGCTTGTGGATAAACTGAGGCTGAACAACGCTACAGGAGTCTAAACCTCTTCGCCAAGCAATGGCATGAAAAATACAAGCAGCACAGCAAATCGAACACCGATAACATCGATAATCTGGCATTGTAAATCAATCCAGATTAATCCACAATTACACAGGCAGACAAAAATTAAAATACGCAAAGGTAAGATGAGGATAAGGGGATTGGCATGCGGAACAGAAAACACTTAAGAGTCACATTCTCTAGTTAGAAATGCAACTTAAAATCTGTAAAAACTTCACATATATTTGAAAATGAAAATGCTGGACAGAGAATTTATTCAGCTGAGTGGACGATTGCTCCCACACCTCCCCACTCTAAACCACGGCTTCTTTCCCCAGGTGGTCAAACTGCGAGCGCTGTGACCTCTCCTCCTTTTAATGTGCTACACTGTGCGCTCCTTTAAACAGCGAACCTCTTGGTAATATTTACTCCCCCGGGGCTAGTGCGAGCATTTGCCACACGGCCAACATTTGCAGAGAACGAAACGAACGTCGGTGTGTAAGAGGAGCGGTTGGTGCTGCTCCTAACGTACGCCGCCGCATTAAATGTTAGTCGTCTTGTACCGGCATCCGCCTCCGACGGCCATTTTCCACGAGAGGCGAGCGATAAGCGAGGATTTACCTGTTTAAATGAGTTATAAATATCGGGCCGGCCGCTCTGTGAGGCTGTGCCGAGATCTAAGGTTATTTTGACCCAACTGCACAATATAAATCCAAAACAGAATCACTTTAAAAGGTCACAAGTTGGATCCCTGCAAAAGCTAATGTGACGATCAGCTGCCATGTGTCCTCTGGAAGTGTCAAGCAAGACACTGAACCCTCTATCTGCTCACTTATTGTATGTTAGCTAAATCCCTAACATGTAAATATACAGTAATTTGCCTTGGCAGCAAAATTGTATATCTAAATTAAGTGTCTTTGAAGCTTCAATGGCTTCAAATTATCTCAAATAAAATGATGTAATTGTAAGCAGTATGGTAGTAGTGTAGAAGCTAAATATGCATAAGCTTTGGTATTTTCTTTGCTATGTGCACAAATGTAGACAAAGCCTGAGCAGAAACAAACTGCAAGACAGCCACAAATTACAACCAGATACTATTATAGCAGGTTACAATTATCTGCTTTTTGGAGTATGTTTTGAAAGAAAGAAGTATAGGTCTTTTTTTTTTTATTTAATAACATCATAGCCTATGTGGATAGATTTTTTTGTGTCACTACGCCAGAAGACAACCAATATCAACATTATTTCTCATTATTTCAATGCACTATATAAGGATGAACGTGAGCATCAAGAATCAAACTTTGGCGATTTGTGAACTTGGGATGCTTCCATCGGATGCAACGCAACATGAACGCATCATGAACGCAACATGAACGCATCATGAACGCAACATGAACGCATCATGAACGCAACATGAACGCAACATGAACGCAACATGAACGCATCATGAACGCAACGTCAATGCAACACCAACGCAAAGACCAATGGAATGGCAACACCAATGCAACGTGAACACACCGCAAACACAACACGTACGCAAAACTGAGGAAACACCACCAATATGCCAACGAAACGCCGCTCAACACAAACAACATCAACGCAACACATCGCCAACGATAAACCAAAGCAAGGCCAACTCAACGTAGGCAGCGAAACAGCTTTCACTGATTTCCAAGGAAGCATTCCCTCCATGGCTGATGGCTGCAGTGGAGCTTCTGGTTTGGACTTCAACTCATCCTGATACTTCGTGGACCACCTGGACTCTTCCTCCACAGTAGACCTCTTTGTCTCCCACCTGCTTGACCCCCACTGACCCAAATTGACCCCCGATGGCGAGCGGAGCCCGTCTCCCTGATTACCCCGACTTTAAAGGAATCTGTCCGTACAATAAGCCAGTCATGGGCGACACGCACGCGGCGCTGCAGGTGCGGCGTCCGGCTGACGGCTAATAGACGAGTATCTGTGGGGCCTTTTCACCATCGCTGGACGAATTATGGAATAAGTAGCGCTCTTCAACTGTGACACCCTCTGTGCCATCTGAGAGGGCAATTAATGCGGTGGGTAGATTCGGTGTCTGTTACACACACGCATACACACACTCACACACACACACACACACACACTCTATTAACTGTCCCTGTTGTGAGTAATGCGGTGTGCTGCTTGATAAATCGCAGCGGTGGTCAGATTCTCTCTCTCGCTTTCTCTCTCACACACAAACAAAACTATCAGCGCTGTGAGGAAACTGGTAAACAACTCCAGATATCAAAACGGTGGTCAGATTTTCCTTCTCTTTCAAACACACTCACACACACACACACACTCTCCCTGTCAACTACACCTGTTGTGAGGAATGCGGTTAGCCGGTCTAGTAATCAAAGTGGTCTCAGCTTCTCTCAAGCACACACAAACTATCTTTGCTATGAGGAATGTGGCTAGTTATCCAGCTGTTATCTGTGTGGGGCCACTTCCAATATCTAAGGGTGTGTTTGTGTGTGTGTGTGTGTGTGTGTGTATGTAGGGGGGTCTTCCGACTCGACAGATCTCCTTTCAAAGCTCCTGCTGCAGGAGGGGGAGGGGGGGGTATCAAACGGCGGCTAGTTAACGAGGACTGCGGGCCGATGGCAAGGCTGTGATCAGCAGGGCGCTGTGTGACCTGACACAGGTGTGTGTGTGTGTGTGTGTGTGTGTGTTATTAAGGGAATGGGCTAAAAGGCCTGCTGAGGTGGAGGGGTCAAGATGTTGTGTAACTGCATCAAATGCATGAAATGAATGTCTAATTTTACTTATATTACATTTCATTAAAGTAATTATCTTTTTTTTTTTTTTTTTACTTGTTTTGATTGACAGGTGATCTGTGGGACGTGCAGTGCAGAAACACCACAGCAATGAGGCTGAGCAACAAAGATAGAGGCTAAATAAAAAAAAATAAAAGAGGAATAAATAACTTTAATATGGTAGTGCAGCACACACACACACAAGTGTACAAGTGGAACATAAGTCTTGTGTAATATTTATTTTATCATTTTTCTTCCATTGTATTTAGATGCTTTGGCAATACTGTTCATCTAACATCCATGCCAATAAAGCAGACTTAACTGCTGAGTGAGTGTGTGTGTGTGTGTGTGTGTGTGTGTGTGTGTGTGTGTGTGTGTGTGTGTGGGAGCTGGACCGCGGTGTGTGTGTTGGGTGGTGTGGTCCTACCTGGGGGAGCTCGGTCTTGGAGGGCGGTTCCCCCTCATGAATTACGCCGGGCTCGGCTCTGACACAAAGATACTTCACCCGCCCGCCCGGCGTGACAGGCGTCGGGCCGCCGGCCGACCCGGCGCGCCCCGTGCTTAATGGCTAAATTGGGAAGACTGTTACTAATCGCTTATTGAATAATGAAAGTGACACAGCTGATAAAAGATTTCAATACGGTGGATTATTTATAATATTTCACTTAAGCCTCCCCGCTGCCCCCCCTCTTCTGACGAACAGGGAGGCTGTGAGCGCTCAGGGAGCGTCTGACAACGTGTGGCAGGAGTGGAAAGAGTGTGTTTGATAGAAAGATGCTCACAGGGGAAGGAACTAAGGGTACCAGGTAGGTTATTTTTTAATCTATTAATATGTTGGCTGTTTCACTGATAAATCTAAATGGCTAGTATATAATAAAAAAGAGAAATTTTGCACTCAAACATTTTAAAATTGATTTATGTCAATTTTTTAATGTAGAATGCAGCATTAAAACCAAACTACATTTTTGCATATTATTGTGTGAATCTAACCAAACAAGACACTGCATTATGACTACAGCTATTGCAATTACGTTACATTTCAGTGTATAGAGCATAACTCTGTGTGTATAGTGTATACTGTCACATAACTGTAATGGCTAAAGAGCAGATTTGGGAAACACAAGGCAGCTGCCAAAGAGTTTTCACTCCTGATAAACCTGAACTATCACTAAATACAACTTGTGCATCTAAGAACAGCAAGTTGGCTAAACAGCAATTCCCCAGATTTCCTACCTACATTATAATGCTATGTATATCCAATGGGAAAAATGTTTAAAGAAACAGAGATGATTCGATCCTCGAAAATGTCTCAATGTTGTAAAGAGAGGGCTCATGATAACTGAAGACTTCAATAATATTCAACTGCAAGCTGAACTTTGATATTGATAATCATTTTGTCAGAGTGGACTCCTTTGTACTACAATGGCTACAATTCTTATTCCTTTACAATAAAGAAAAAATGAAATAAAAAGAAAATCAAGTGTTCCTGACGTCATCTATGGATTGTAGCTTGGGCGGTTAATTGTTTGAGGTCTAGTGATTCTTTGCTGGGTGGAGAGGAGTGAGAAGAAAAGAGAGGAGAGAGGTGAGGATGGAAAAGGACATGGAAAAAAAAATAGAGAAGTAAGGAGAGGGGAGAGGAGAGGAGAGGAGGGGAGAAGAGAGAAGACAAGGAGAGAGGAGTAGAGGAGGGTAAAGGAGAAAAAAGGAGAGGAGATGAGAGCAGAAGGGGGGAGAGGAAAAAAGAAAGGAGAGGAGAGAGGAGAGGAGAAGAGAGGAGAGGAGAAAGGAGACGGAGTGAGCCCCAGCATCTATCCGTCACCCAGACAGCCACTTGCCTTGTCAGCCGCTTGATGCCTCCATGATGGAGAGACACACATTACACATCTGCTGCTGCACTCGCATCTGTTCCACCACTGCGTGTGTGTGTGTGTGTGTGTGTGAATGAGTGTAAGAGACAGAGAGAGAGAGAGACTGAGAACAAGAGAGGAAGTGTGAATGTCTGTAGTAACAAAATGGGATTCAGTGTGTGTGTTTTTATATGAGAGCGAAAAAAAAAAAACTACTGAGTTCACCAGACATCTAGTGACTAAAGCACACAAAATATAAAACAAAATTCCAATGTTTGAATTGATTTCATAAAATTCAAAACACTTTATACCAACCAGCCTCCAGCATTAAAACTATGAGGATGACATGGTAAAGTCATGTGACTGATTTCTATTGTGGTTCATGTGCATCATCATCTGCCCAGCTATCTTTACACATACATGTCAGTGTGAGCCAAGTGTGTTTGAGTCCATCCAAATTCAAATATTCAAGGTTTATACTGTATATGTAGAACAAGAAAATGAGTTTAGTCCATTATAGGAGACAAAAACTGCCGTCCTATGCAGCTCAGTGGCTAGACTATGATACTATCCAGGGTTAGGGGTTCAAGTCCCTGTGTAGCTCAGTGGGAAGAAGCAAGGCACTAATATTGGAAGCAGGGTAGGAAAGCACCATAAACCAACAAGTTTGATCTATTTACCAGGTAATAAACCATTATCTGGAGGTTTTTTGCAGTCTAAAATAATCCGGTAAAATAGTGGAAGTGACACTTGTATTCTTCTGCTCTCCATTGAATGAATAAAGGATGGATAAGGAGGAATAAAGGAATATGTATCCTACTTTTTTGAGTGTCGACCAAGCTATCTATGTTGTTGTTTTTCGTCTACGCACCAGTTCTGAGCACAAGTAACTTCTTAACCCTGTGGTAAACTTTGAGGCTGTTAGGTGCTTTGGATAAAAGCGTCCCCCAAATGGCACAGGTGACACTTTACAAACAGATTCATCGACACACAGCCTCACAGCACGGATAAACCCGTTCCACATAGAGAGACGGACAGAAAACAGAAACACCAAACAGGATGAAGGGATGACTGGATGAGAGGATGGAGAGATCCATTCCTCACAGCGGAGGTCAGGAGGCTCGGAGGACAAGATGGCTGCGTTTCCCAACCCTGTTCCTGACAAGGCTTTCCTGAATGCTGTCTGGATTTTTCCATCAGATGCTATTCAGAGTGTTAAGTGTTTTAAGGGGGAACATGTTGCAATAAGCACAGAACTGATGTGAACAGCAGTGAATTTACTCTTCAGAAATTTTGGTGTGTGTAAGTCAAGGGGTTTGTATCAAAACATAACCATTTTGTTAAAAATGTATAAGAAGAAATTTATGACTCACTCGATCCAATCCATTCTAAAAAATAAAAAATTATCCCATTGTGATTTTTGCTTTCTTATCGATAATCAATTTGGTAGATTTCTCATTTTGGGATTGAAAATTGAAAATTATGCATCGTTTGGTCAACTTTACATTGAATAAATTTTACTTTGCAAAAAAAAAAAAAAATCCCACAGATGCTGCTCTTTATAACAATAAACATCGCGTCAGTGGGCGTAAGAATAAAATATAATGAGCAGTCATATTATAAATATTAGAAAAACTAGCTTAGAAAAATTACTTAGAAAAATAAGAAATACATGTCCATATTTCCCAAGACTTTATGTGGAATTCTGGACCCTCAAATTAATTTCCGATATTTTTCCAGACCTGTGTAGGAACCCTGATAATAGATGTCTACCTACATAACAGAACCCCAGAATTACATAACAGAATTCCCACAAACTCTCCTTATAGAGCAGGAGGGGGAACCACTGCAGGCGGGACGATCTAGCGGTGGGACCGGGGCGGGGAAACTGTGAGGCGAGGGGGAGGGGAGATGGCGTTACCTTCCGCAGTACCAGAGAGGCCGTCGGCTTTGAAGTTGCTGGTGCTCTTCTTCCGCCGGTGCTTCTTGCGGTTGGCGTGCGGCGAGGGAGGCGGCTCCATCTTGGGACTGGTGGTGCTGGAGATGCTGGGACTGGAGCACACCGAGTCGCCCAGGCCCGTGTCTGGGAACGGAGGGGGGAGAGAGGACGGTTAAAACAAAGGCAAGCGGGGTTCAAACCGTGGTCCTGATGCAGAATACCACGACTTTCAATAACTAAGTCAGAGTCCATGACCTGAAAGTCTTCCTTCTTGGTTAATGTTGTTTTCCTAAAGGGGTGAACAGTCTAAAACCTTCATCTAATGCAATGAATGTGTGAAACAAGTTGGGAAAATACATTATAACCCATTTGTAAAATTCCCTGAAATTCACCTGACTTCCCCAGAGAATTTCTCAAATTCCCTGACTTGAGCTTTTTCCTGATGGACACATTTGTCACCGTCTGTTCAGCCAATCAGAGGCGTTCCTACGCTTGTTTTGGAGAAACTAGCGGCGAGCACAGAGACGACGGTCCGAACCGAAACAAAGATAAACCAGAGAAAGCCTGGTGGGACGGTGGGATGACTGGAGGTTTTCCAGCTCAGTTTCTAATTGAATTTACACTAGAGTCTAGTTCTTATTTTTTATCGTTATGAGTGAAGCCTTCCTGATCTTCTGCCTCGCCGCCATGTTGATGCTCCAAAACAGAAATCTATCTGTGGTTCTGGAGCTGGGGGAAAGAGCTAGAGTCGGGGTCTGGGTCTGGAGCTTTGGCTGGTCTGGGGGGGAGAGAGGGTCGGGCTGGGGGGAGACGAGCGGGGCGACCAGCAGGGGGGAAAGAAAGGGAGCCGAGTCTCTCTGCCTCCCACTTTTCACGGCGGCCGCTGACAGCTGTGACTAGCGGCGGAATAAAATAACATTCAGCTTCCATCAATATCACGCCGCAGCGCCGCGACTGACACGGGCACGGGGAAAGGGGGTGGGCTGCGTGTGTGTGTGTGTGTGTGTGTGTGTGTGTGTGTATATGGGGGGGGGAAAGGGGGTTGGATACTGGCATGGAGCACTCTGTCGAACAAACACACACACACACACACAGGAATACACACATATATACACAAGCGCTCCTTGGCCGCCCCATCCCCAAACGCCAGACAGCCCCAAGGACACCCATAACTTATTTTACAATCGTTTAGTCTCAGCTCAAGTGGAAAATGTGACAACTTATCTCTGCTGACAAGATGCCATCCCCGAGCGCGCAATTAACCGCCGTGGATTAACGGCCCTCCCATCTGCAAGCCTCGCTCAATCCACATCACCCCCACCCCCCCCCCCCCACGCCCCCCGAACACACCCCACACCCAGCCTCAAGATTTCCATCCCCCTTTTCTTCGCTTTCTCTCCATCTCCTCTCTCCCAAGATCTCCATCCCTCTTTCCTTCTCTCTCTCTCTGATTGTTGTCTCTCATCAGTTTGGACTCCAGCCTGTCTGAACGTCACACAAATCATTTGGGGGACTGAAGCTATCTTAAAGGAATAACCCCACTCTTTAGCTTAATTAACTCGCCCTTTGTGTGATGAAACGCAACATGCAACAATTTCAAAGATTTGACTTAGTTACAGTTCATTTAAGAAAAAAAAATAAATCAAAGGGTTAGGGCTAACAGGGATGTAAACAAATTTGTGCACAAGATTTGAGAGAAATACGTTTTTCATGGATGGGATATTTTATTTTAGCTAATGAAACATGGGACCAAAACTTTACATGGTACATTTATATTTTTGTTCAATATATATCACGATATGTCTCACGTATGGAAAATCACCTGTTAAATAATCAAATGAATGTTCATCCCATTGAACCGAATTGTAATGTTAGGTGTGATGTCAAACAAAAGTGAAATTTTCAAATAATATCCCTACCATACCTCATTTTGTCAGAGTTTCTAAATAAAATGTTCTTGTTAAAACCAGAAGTGTTTGTCATGATATCTCAAAATCATCACATCATCACCATATGATTCCACTGAAAGACGATAAACGATAATATTGAATTATCGCCCGGTCCCAGCAGCAGCTTCACCTCTGCGTGACAAACAGTGTGTGAAAGTATTAGCGTGCATTATGGGAAAATTCAACACTAGACACACAGAAGTGAAACTAGACATTCCACAGAAAAACCAAATCAAAGACACATGCACTTTCCCCACCCATCTGTGCTACCCAGACTCCCAAAACAATGCAACCCTTCACAGACCAAACGCACACAAACACTCGCTCTAAATGAGTTGCTTCCTGTTTCCAGTGCACACACACACACACACACACACACACACACACACAGGCCTGACCAATAGGATTATCAGTTTAAACAGTTGGTGAGAGAGACAGACAGAGAGAGAGAGAGATGGAAATAGTAGAGTGTGTGTGTGTCTGACAGAGTAAGAGTGTGTGTGTGTGTGTGTGAGAGTGTGTCTGAGTAAAGCTTGTGAGAGTGTTCCTGTAAGTGTGTGTGTGTGTGTGTGAGAAAGAGAGAGAGAGAGAGAGAGAGAGAGACAGCATGACTGTATGTTTATGTTTATGTTCATGACAGTTCCTGTGAATGTATGTGTGAGTACAACTGTGTGTGTTTATGTGAGAGAGGGAGAGTGTGTGTGTGTGTGTGTGTGTGTGTGAGAGAGAATAAGTGTTTGTGCATGTACGTGTGAGGGACGATGCATGTGAGTGCGCATGGTTGTGTGTTAAACAATGTGTGTGAATATGTGTGTCCAAGTGTGTGTTTCTGAATGTGTGTGTGTGTGTGTGAGGGAGTGTGTGTGTTTTCTTCCGCTACACTTGTAGGCCTCTTAATGTAGAAAGAGAGAGATAGAGAGATATTAGGAGAGTCAGTTTCATTTGGGTCAATATGGGTTTGTGAAGGCTGTTACGGATACCAACATTTTTGGATTGAAGCTGTAATAGCTGATATTTTGTGCTGATATTCATTTATTCATTCATTTAAATTTGATCATTTTCATTCTAGGAAAAAAGTTACAAATTTCCCCAAAATGTTCTTCTCATCAGGGTGGACAAGTTTCTAAAACAGCATTCAGACAGTCATGGGACACTAAAACTCTCCACTGAGACCCATGATAAGAATTACACTTATTAAACATATTCCTGCATACTTGAGTGGAATCTGATCAAAGTGTCGAATCAATTAGAATCAATTCAGGTTAATCCAGAGCATTGTCAGTGAAGTAAACACAGGAGATAATGAGGTAAATATTGGACTTTTGGACTCACAGTACAATAGTTTGGCTACAAAACATTGGGATTTGCTGCATGAGCTGTTTGGAGAAATTTGATGGACATTTTCTTTTTACATTTTTGGAGCTGTAAAAAGACGGCTTAGTTAACTTCAAGAGTTTGCTAGAAGACTGAGATGAAACTACTGGGGCTAACTACTATCTACTGTTTATTTTCTGTCTTTGTGAAGCACTCTGTAGCTGTGTGTTTAAAAAAAAGTGCTATATAAATAAAGTTTTACTTGCTTAACTAGATGTGTGTTTGGTTTTCCTACGAACTTCAATGGAGTTTCCATTGACACGGGTGTGAGGAGATAATGACTGGATTTTCATTTTGGGATGAACTATATAACTAACTAATAACTAAGTGCTTATCATAGACAGCCAGTGTAGTATTGATCAGTTCTACAATAAATATGTAATCAATCAAACTGCAACAGACTGAACAAGAGAGAGAGGAAGAGTCAGGAGAAAAAGAGAGCAAATACTGAAGAGAAAGACGAATGGAAGTGCTGCAGTGAGGAGGGATTCATCTTCAAGAAAAAAGACTGAGCCTGTTCTCAGCTACACACACACACACACACACACACACACACACACACACACACACACACACACACACACACACACACACGACCACCCGGGGACAGGACAAACAGTAAGTAGCACATTAGCTGCTTGAGGGTCAGAGAGGAGGAGAGCTTGTTACTAATTACAATAACTAGGACATTATATCTCCTGTGTGTGTGTGTGTGTGTGTGTGTGTGTGTGTGTGTGTTTTTACACTCTTATGCAGACCAAATGTCAAACCTTACAAACCTTAAATAGAGAGAGAATAGACCTTTTGCGACATTATAAACAATATCCCATAGACAATGAAAAAAGATTATTAAAGATGATTTTTGGGCCTTTTTTTTTTTTGCCTTAAATGCCAAAGTTTTAAAAGCACTTCATGAATACATTTGACTTGTTACTGGATTGTACTGCACTGTTATGTCAACTGTCAATGTCAAATAGTTAAATTATACAATATTCCACTTTTCCTTGTTTGAGTGACAAAACATTTTCACAACAAATTTCTGTTGTTGGAATCATTCTGTGATCGATCTTTTAAATGTTTATTTCATTATAGTAATACATTTAAACTTTAGAAAAATAATTTTCATTTGTTAAAGTGTTAAAAATAAAATTCATTTATTTATTTATTTATTTTTTCTTGCTGGATTTATTTTATTTTAGATTACTGAGGGAATTTTTTTTCCAAACGTGACCAAGTTACCAAGTAGCTAGCAGAATATCGAGGATGTTTCAGCTGTCTCATTTTATAAAATGATGCATCGAACTCAACAGCAGCAATAATATCAGAGGTCAGAGGTCAGCTAGAGAACAGTGCACCTGGAGTGCAGGTTTTATGCACAAATAACAGTTTTAGTTACTACTTTTTAGTGATAATGGTGTTGTGAGGAAGTGGAAACTTGTAGAAACTGGCAGGAGAGGGCTAAAACCAGTGGTGGCTAAGCTGTGTGTGTGTCTGGTGTGTGTGCGTGTGTGTGTGTGTGTGTGGCCCCTGGGAGTCCATTTAAAGCATTTCACAGCTTTAAACGTTATTTGAGGAAGGCGTGGGGCTGGGGGGCTCCATCCTGACGGGAGACCTGTCAGTCAAGCTTATCGTCACGGCGACGCACACACGGCCTGACAGCTGTCAGTCTTGGAGTCTCGCTGTGTGTGTGTGCGCATGAGTGTGTGTGTGTGTGTGTAGCCAGGAGGGAGGCCAGGAGTAGGACAACCACCATCAGTACTAACAGCAATGAGGTGTGTGTGTGTGTGTGTGTGTGTGTGTGTGTGTGTGTGTCTGGAAGGGCTTGGATAAGATAATACTAGCAGGAATTGCACACACTTGGACACACACACTACACGTACACACACACACATATATACAGTATATATATACACATAAAGACACACCTTCCCACCCACCCACACCGATATAAACGCCCACACACACACACACACACACACACACACACACTCATCACTGCTGTTAGTAGTGATGGTGTTTGCTGCCCATTAGCTTGACAAACAGTTAAAGCAGCATTAGAAGCCTGGCAGGCGGATCAATGGGAGACGGATGATGGGCCCCCCCGCGGAGCTCCGCACTGGGGCCTTCTGACCCACAGCAGGGCCGCCTGCCACAGAGCTCCGAGCGTGAACACAAAAAAGGGACATGCATCTGGACTGGGCTGGTTTTACCTGACGTCATTTTAGTAGATAACAGTAAATAACAGTAAAATATGCGGGTACACGTCATAGTTTCATGTATTTACTGTTATTCTAAAATGTGGGAAATAGTAAAAATAAAGAAATATGTGGTGTGTTCAAACTTTTGAGTGGTAGTGTAAATGGACAATTGTGCTGTAAGTGAATGCAGATGATGAGTTTTCAGAATATTTAAATTTTTCCAGCTGTGCAACCATAAGGAATGGAAAGGAGACACAGAGGAGGGAAGGTGTCAGGTGTCAGGTCTAAGGTGTCAGGTGTAGGTGTCAGGTGTCAGGTCTAAGGTCTAAGGTGTCAGGTCTAAGGTGTCAGGTGTCAGGTGTAGGTGTCAGGTGTCAGGTGTCAGGTGTCAGGTCTAAGGTCTAAGGTCTAAGGTGTCAGGTCTTAGGTCTAAGGTGTCAGGTGTCAGGTGTCAGGTGTCAGGTCTAAGGTCTAAGGTGTCAGGTCTAAGGTCTAAGGTCTAAGGTGTCAGGTCTTAGGTCTAAGGTGTCAGGTGTCAGGTGTCAGGTCTAAGGTCTAAGGTGTCAGGTGTCAGGTGTAGGTGTCAGGTGTCAGGTGTCAGGTCTCAGGTGTCGGTGTCAGGTCTCAGGTCTCAGGTCTCAGGTCTCAGGTCTCAGGTGTAGGTGTCAGGTGTAGGTGTCATGTGTCAGGTGTCAGGTGTAGGTGTGTTGCTGGTTGGTTACCGGTGCTGACTCCGGAGTTGGCGATGACGGTGGCGTCGGTCCACTGGTCGGCGCTGGAGACGGAGTAGGAGCGCTGGTGCATCCCCTCCAGACCGCGGCTGTTGAAGGACACCAGACTGACGCCGCTCGCCATCTGAGACACCGACGAGCTGCTGGTCACCGAACCTGGAGAGAGAGAGAGAGAGAGAGAGAGAGAGAGAGAGAGAGAGAGAGAGAGAGAGAGAGAGAGAGAGAGAGAGAGAGAGAGGAATTCAAGTCTTATCATTTCATAGGAGACAGACAAATATGTAAAAATCAACCGGGCTAACATCATGAGAGGTAAACAAAAACAAGTTTGCAGTAAGAAAATGACTATTTCTTCTTCACTCGTACATAAAAATGCACAAACGTGTACAAAGAAACACACATATAGACACACATATGTCTACACACAGTGAAAAAAATGTAAGAAAATTAATCAATTGTCACTAAGGCACAGATACACTCATGCAGGTACACACACAAACACACACACACACACACACACACACAGTACAAAGCATATGCATACAGTCAAAATAAAGAGTCTGGAATCATAGAGAAACGCTAACTAAATGGCTATCAAAACTGCTTGTCATAGATGGGATTCGAACCCGCACCTCCATTTAGAGACCAGAATCTCCGGCCATCCTTGCAACGAGTGTGTGTGTGTGTGTGTGTGTGTGTGTGTGTGGTAAAAAAGCGCAAGAGGAAAGAAACATTTTGTGGTGTTACTTATCCCTATGATCCCACACTTTTCAGACACCTTGTAGTACGCAGCGTTTCTCAACCACACACAGATACACAGACATGCACACACTCCAGTCACATACACACACACACACACACACACGCATGTACGCAGGCGAGCAGTCACACACACACACACACACACACGCAGGGGGACCATAAAAGGCAGCCCTTACAAGCTGGCTGCTTAAATCAAACCCTTGAGTTAGCAAGAGCCTTCGTGGCCGAACAGCCGGGTGAATCATTTCTCTCTTCCTCTCCTCCCTCCCTCCCTCCTTCCCTCCCTCCCTCCCCTCATCCCCTCATTCTCTCATTACAGCTCATTTCTTGGCGCTGGCTGAGTGGAGCCAGGACTCTGATTGCATTAATATTCATGACAATAATTAGTACATGGAGTACGGCTCACTGAATATTCATGCTATTAGCTTGGGCCTCCTGGATCCCTGTGTGCTGTGTGTGTGTGTATGTGTGTGTGTGTGTGTAGTACATGCTTGTGTGTGTTTAATTTAAGCAGCCGCCTCATAAGAGCTGGCTTTTATATGGCTGTGTGTGTGTGTGTGTGTGTGTGTACTACATGTACTACATGGAAGAACGCTAATGTCCCCACCTATTGTTTTCTAATATCTTCCTTCCAGGAATAAGCAGGTTTGTGACTTCAGATCCATCTGTGTATTTGGGGCTAAACTGGTGTTTTCTACACTGATGTAACATTTTATTTGCAATATTCTTTGAGTATTATTATTTTATTATTTAACCTGATAACCTGATAACCATGATAAAAGCACAAAAATTGCCGGTGAGAAATAATAGTTTGTACTATAAATTAAGTCCTACTGCTTCTCCTTCTACCACTGCTAGTACTACTGCTACTAGTACTGCTACTAGTACATCTGCTACTACAGCTTCTAGTACTACTGCTACTAGTACATCTGCTACTACAGCTTCTAGTACTACTGCTACTAGTACATCTGCTACTACAGCTACTAGTACTACTGCTACTAGTACATCTGCTACTACAGCTACTAGTACTACTGCTACTAGTATCTGTAGTACTAGTACTTCCACCCTGCCTTAAAGAGCTGTGAACACTAAAAGAATTTCATTAGTCTGGTTTTCAGTGGAGAGTTTTAGTGTCTACATGATGGTTTGAGAGGCTTTTTCCCACTAGCTATTAGCTTCCATTAGCTATATCTTCAATACAAAAATATCAGTATTGGCCTTTAAAATCCTGTAGCGGTCGAACCTTCGCTCTCACTGTAAGAATACATCACTTTGAAGCTTTGTGATGCCTCGTCATTCCTTTGAAATCGATAGAAACAAAAAAATGCGCATCAGGTTTTCGATACCCGGCCCTACATCCCAGTGCCTGTGTGTGTGTGTGTGTGTGTGTCCGGTCTCACCTGCAGTCTGTCCCAGCTGCAGGCTGCTCATGTCCTTGGCCAGGCCGTTGGTCTTGGGGCTCGGCACAGCGGCGCAGGTGGACACGGCCCGCGGCGGCCGCTTCCCCGGGACCTTCACCGTGGTCCGCAGCAGGTCGATCTCCTTACCGTGGACGTTCTGCATGTAGTCCTGCAGAACAGAGGGGGGGGGGAGGACGGAGTGATGACACAGGCCTCGAAGCAAAGAGAAACATCGCCTATGTAGAAGTCGGAAACTCAGATGTTCATACTGAGGGGAAACACATGTACTCCTGGACAACAGAGAGAGGAGGGACGTTTCTTTGCAATTATAGTTTTATAAGCTCCCAGTTACTTCACATCAGAAGAAGCTGAACTACAGCAAAAGCTACACAGAGATCATATCTACATCTGCAATGCCATATAACACAAAACTGCATGACTGGTTAGGATGTCAACATTAAGTCCAACAGCTCTGACAGTTGCCAACCATTAATTAGAGTCTGGATGTAAACATTAACCAAACCACCATATCTGGGTTCATCATAGGAACAAGTGCAAGGAATGTAAATTTTATTTTTTGTGTAATATCCATCATTCCTACAGTTTCCTTCAGTAAAAAAAAACCCTAAACCCAAACCAAACAACTCAATTTGGCTTCAGATGAAGTGCAAGAAATGTCAAATATCTGCTGTGTGTAAACATAAAAAATAAAATAAAGACATGAAAAGGAGGTTGAATCAAGACATGAGGCAGAAATAAAAAAGAATAATATAATAAAAAGTAAGAGGATGAAAACAATGCAATTCTGTTTCTTTTATAGCCAAAAATATCTGGTAGTTGCAGTAGTTAACTAAGCCTCAAAATGACAAAAAGTAAAAAAAAAAAAAAAACACTATCCAAAGTATAGTCAAACACAGGTCAAAATGTATTTGTTACTAATTGGGACTGCACCATTCGTGGGGGTCGAGGTGTTTATTCGTGGCTCATTCTGCTCAAGCGCTCCCTCTAAGTCACTCTGGACAGGAACGCCCCTAAACGCCTGAATTGTAAAACGTAAATCTGCTGAAGAAAGAAATAAAAAAACTAATCCCTCAAAGCCCGGTGAAGTGGCTCACCACTTGGCGGCTGAATGTCTGAGCCGGTTCCCCGACACACAACACACACTCCGACCCGACACACACCGACACACACTCCGACCCGACACACACCGACACACACTCCGACCCGACACGCAGCCGACTGCAGCCTCCGTCTGCACCGGGCTCGCTCACCCTAATGATGTGCTTTCCCCCGCTTTGGACTGGGGGGATTAGCCGTGTGAATTAAAAGAAGAGTAGGGGTGTTAATGACACACGAGAGGCGCTTGTTAAAATCCCCCCCCCCCCCTCCCCTCTTCTCTAGATGATGGAGTGTGTGGAGTGTGTGGAGTGTGTGGAGTGTGTGGAGTGTGTGCAGTGTGTTAGCGGTGACCTGTGAGGAGCCGGGCTTTGTGGGAGGTCGGCCTCCTCTTCAACATGAAGGAGACGTGGAGAAACAAAGCTCCGCAACCCACTGGGCTGGCTTAAAAGGACTGTGTGTGTGTGTGTGTGTGTGTGTGTGTGTGTGTGTGTGTAGGTGTGTGTGAGAGAGAAACAGTATGTGTGTGTGAAAGAAACTGTGAAACTGTGTGTATAGTGTGTCTGTGTAAAAGAATAATGTGTGTGTATGATGAGTACATTCTGATTATTGTGGATTATATGATTATCCGTGCACCAGACACACACACACACACCCTTTCACACACACACACACACAAACACATCACCATTCACACATGTTTATCTGTGCACCACGCATTTTTACACGCACATACACGCAAATGCACACACTTTTTACACACACACATTCATACACACACTGTCTGATGATAATCTCATGTGATTACAAGTCCTTTCCACACACACACACATACACTCATACATAAACACACACAGGCAAACACACACATTCATACACAAACACTCTTCACACTCTCTCTCTGTCATTTACACACATACACACTCTCTTTCTCATTGACACACAAACACAAACATGCTCTCTCATTGACACACATATACAGACACACACACACACACACACACACACACACACACACATACACTCATACATAAACACACACAGGCAAACACACACATTCATACACAAACACTCTTCACACAAACACTCTCTCTCTCTCTCTCTCTCTCTCTCTGTAATTTACACACACACACACTCTCTTTCTCATTGACACACATACACAAACATGCTCTCTCATTGACACACACATACAGACACACACACTCTCTCACACACACACTCTCTCTCTCTCTCTGTGTGTGTCTGGTTGGAGCAGCAGGCTGTGCTTGCCGCCTCCCTCTGGCAGCAGGCTGACAAAAGGCCAATTCAAAGCCAAGTGCTCTCGACGGCGTCTTAACAAGCCACCGGAGAGCCCTCGAGCCAGGGGCCCGCTGGGTAACACCCCCCCCCCCCCTCCTCTACCCCCCCACTACCCCCCACCCCACCCACACACACCACCACCACCCCCCCCCCCCGCCGACAGATTGACCGAGGTAATTGAGTCTCCATTTGCATCGGGGAGCTTTCATCATCGTCCCGATCGTCCACGCCACGCAGAGCCGGCCGGGACGCACGCGTCGAGCGAAACACACCGACAGCATGTGGTGACGGTGTGTGTGAGGGGGGGGGCGTGTGTGTGTGTGTGTGTGTGAGCGAGAGAAAGAGAATGCGTGCGTGTGTGAGAGAAAGAGAGAACGTGTGTCTGTGTATGAATTTGTTTGTGTGGGTGAGAAAGAAAGTGTGTGTATACGTCTGCGTCTGTGTGCATGTGTTTACAAGAGTGTGTGTGTGAGAGTATATGAATGCGCTCATCTGTGTGTGTGTGTGTTCTCAGATTAATAAAGGAGTGTGTGCGTGTGAGAGAGGCTGTGTGTGCATGTGTGGAAGAGTGTGTGTATCTTTGTGTATGCACACGTGTATCGAAGTGTATAAAAACTTGTGTATATGTGCACGTTTCTAAGAGTGTGTGTGTATGTGTGCCCACCTGCATGCATGACAAAGCAAGTGTGTGTATGTGTGTGTGTGTGTAGGTGCATGCTTATGTGAAAGACTGTGTGTACACATGCATATTTAAGATTCTGTGTGTGTGTGTGTGTATATCAAAGGCTGTGCATGTGAAAGAGTGTGTGCTGGTGTATGAGCATGTGCAGAAGAGAGTGTGTAGCTTGTGTATGCACATTTGTGTGTATGAGAGATGTGTATGTGTGTATGTATGAGAGTGTGTGTGTGTATGTGTGTGTGTTCACTAGCATAAATGGATGCAGAAATGCGCACTACACCAATGACAGTGTGAAAAATGCAAAGCGAACAGGCAGCCAGATACTGCTGACGCCGAGGGAAACGCTAATCCATATCGGCCGAGCTCCAAAACACAATCGATGAATAAAGAGACGAGTGAGGAGATAAAGGAGAAGAAGAAGCACTGCGGACAGACGGGAAGCATTAAGGAGGAAGCGATGGGGGCGACGGATGGCGGTCCAGAGGTCGGAGGAGAGAGGACGGAGCGCTGAAGATCGGCGAACTTCTCCACCCAGGAGGGCAGATCAGCCTCTCCACACGGCGGTTAGCAGGCCAGATTCATCCCACAGCAACGTCAACAAAACCCAACAGCGTACGATGTTTTTCTTCTATGGTACGTTTACACAGTAGGCTGTTGAATCTGTTTCTTTACGATAAAAAACTGAACACAAATCAAACATTAAACACTCATATATACTGCTTTTGCTGCACAAGCGTAGGTAACAAGGAAGCTATTTTGTACGCTAACGCTAGCTAGCTTCCTACCTTCTCCAATTCTTCCAATGGTAAGTGATGTCAACCCCTTAAAATTTGACTGGCTGTGAGATGAAGTGTCTGTTTCTCCTTCCCCACAGGAGGCGGAGCTCTTGTGCACGCTCTTCACCGACTGCAAATATCCGCCTCGCTCTCAATGAGTGAACTGCAACTAGTAAATCCACTGCTCTGTTTGAAAGCACCTTGGATCGCCTAGGAGCCGCTTTGAGGTCCACAGGATCATGAGAAGATGATTAGCGACTTCAGGCCTTCGTCAGATTTAGGCTCACAAAAAAAGCAATGCAGCAGCAGTAAGACTAGAGGTTAGAGAAGTGGGCTTGAGGTGGGAAAGCTGTCGGTTCAAATCCCCGGAGCAGCTGGGAGAATCTGTGAACAAGATGGTCTGCCGACTGAGGCAAGGGACTTCACCTCAAGTTGAGCTGTTTTTAGGTCAAAAGTATTTCAGAAAACTATCAGTGATTTTGGCTCACAAAATGCAAAGGGGCAACTGTAGCCTCAGGGTTAGTAAAGTAGGGTTAAAACCCTGAGGTTGTCGGTTCAAATCCCCAAAGAGGTAAGTGGGGAAAAAATGATGAGAGAGAGACCCTCATCCCTCCATACTTAACCCCCCTTTTCCTGTTTTAAAGATGATTTTAAGGCGTTTCTGAAACCTACAACCCTCATAATATGGCGGTCACTAGTAATATTTTTTCCACCCTGGTTTAGACTGGGGGTAAGATGTGTGTTAGCCCTGAATTGAAAGAGAAATGGGGGTTGCTGGAGTGTGTGGAGTGTGTGGAGTGTGTTGACTCTTCCTCTTTCAGATGGAGAGCTGAAGATGAAGAAGGTCACGGGCTGCAAACGAAACTCCACGACATCTTGCGGCGCCTCACCTTGCCGACGCAGCGGGATGCCCTGCCCTCTCCATTCCTACCGAACCATTTTTACATTTTTCTCTTTCTACTTCTTACTCACTCCTCACCTTGTAATTATTCCAGCCTCAAAAGCCATTAACGGCCGACTCTCGCAGCTCAGAATCGCAACAAGACAAGAGGCGATTAATTACTCGCTTTTTTGGCCCGGTCTTCTCCTTTTCTTGGAGGAGACTTTTTTCTTGCCAATTAGGTGGCATCTATTGCCATCCACTTAATTAGCGGCATTAATGTGATTTCTTTGCACATAGTCGGGCAATTAGCGGCGCTGATTGAGTTTCATTCGATTAGCCTCCGCAAACACTCTAATTGACGCGCGAGCTGCAGATGCAACGCGCTCGGGAAAACCTGGCTTTTTGGCGCTGGAGGGGGTTTTGTGTGTATGTGTGTGTATATATGTGTGTTGATGTGTTAAGCGATGAGTTTTTACACTAATTTACTGCATCAGCTACTCCAATCGGTGATGGACAAGTGCAATTTGGTGGATGTGTTTATCCAAAGCGCCTCGCAGTACAAAGAAAGAATACATTTTTTAGTATGGGGGCCCCAGAGGGAATCGAACCCCCAACCCTGCTGTGCTGGTGCCTTGCTCTACCTTTCAGTTACCTCTGCTCTGGGAATTGAACCCCCAACCCACCCAGCCTCTGGTTTGAACCCTCTCTCCTTTCATTTCCCACCAACACTGTTTCTTTTGCACGCTCTCATTTCATTCGACTGCGCTGATTTGCTTCCTCACTTTTATTACTTCACTCCATCCATCTCGCTGTCTGTGTCTGTGTGTCTCAGGCCATCAGTGTGGCGTTGGGGGAAATTATTCTGATTTTAATTAACAATAACAGTAAGGCCTGATTAAATATTGGAGTAGAGAGAGAGAGAGCAAGAGAATGACAGAGAGAAAGAAATAGAGGAGAGTGAGATTGAAAGAGAGACAGGGAGACATGAGATTGTGAAATTGAGAGAGAATGACAAAGATTAGATTGAGAGAGAGGGTGAGAGAGACAAGGAAAGCATGAATGAGAGAGAGAGGGAAACAGTGTGTGAGAGGTGAGAGAACGAGATTGAGAGAGACAGAAAGAGAAAGTGATATGGACAGAGAGAATGAGAGAGAGACGGTGAGAGACAGAAAGATAATAAAAAGGGAGAAATAGAGTACAAAGAGGAGAGAGAGAGCAAGAGAATGACAGAGATACTGTGTGAAAGGAGAGAGAAAATCAGATAGTGAGAAAGGTTGAGAGAGAAAAAGAGAATGAGAGAGAGACAAAAAGAGTAGGAGAGGAGAGTGATACTAAGAGAGAAAATGAGAGAGAAAGAGAGAAATGTGTGAGGAGAGGAGAAAGATTGAGACAGAGAGAGGGAAAACACAGTGGGAAATAGACGAGAGGAAAGAGCGATATTGACCGAGAGAAAGAGAGAAAGAGAGAGAAAGTGAGAAAAAGAAAGAAAGGGAGAAATTGTGTGAGAGTGAATGAGATTGAGAGAGAGACAGATAGAGAAAGAGAAAGTGAGAAAGGATAGAGAGAATAAAGAGATAAAATGTGAGGAGAGAGATAGTGAGAGAGAGAGGGTGAGAGAAAAAAGAACAAAAGAGAGAGAGAGGGAAACGGTGTGAGAATGAAGAGAATGAGATTAAGAAAGTGTGTGTGTGTGAGAGAGAGAGAGAGAGAGAGGTAGAGAGAGGTAGAGAGAGAGAGGGAGGTAGAGAGAGGTAGAGAGTGTGGTAATAAAGAAAGGGAGAAATTGAGTGAATAAGATTGAGAGAGACAGATAGAGAAAGAGAAAGTGAGAAAGGATAGAGCGAGAAAGATAGAGAGAATAGAGAGATAAAATGTGAGGAGAGAGATAGTGAGAGAGAGGGTGAGAGAAAAAAGAACAAAAGAGAGAGAGGGAAACGGTGTGAGAATGAAGAGAATGAGATTAAGAAAGTGTGTGTGTGTGTGTGTGAGAGAGAGAGAGGTAGAGAGAGGGAGGTATAGAGAGGGAGGTAGAGAGAGAGAGAGGGAGGTATAGAGAGAGAGGTAGAGAGAGGGAGGTATAGAGAGAGAGAAAGAGAGAGAGCTAGAGAGAGGGAGGTATAGAGAGAGAGAGAGAGAGAGAGGGGTAGAGAGGTATAGAGAGAGAGGGAGGTAGAGAGAGGTAGAGAGAGGGAGGTAGAGAGAGGTATAGAGAGAGAGAGAGGGAGGTAGAGAGAGGTATAGAGAGAGAGAGAGGGAGGTAGAGAGAGGTAGAGAGAGGGAGGTAGAGAGAGGTATAGAGAGAGAGAGAGGGAGGTAGAGAGAGAGAGAGAGAGAGAGAGGGGGAGGTATAGAGAGAGAGGTAGAGAGAGGGAGGTATATATATATATATAGAGAGAGAGAGAGAGAGAGGGAGGTAGAGAGAGAGTGTGGTAATAAAGCGGTGTTGGGGCAGTGTTGTGCCAACAGGGCAGCGTGCCGGGGCAATTAGTGCAGACATTACAGCCTGAGATTCACATCATCAACGTCAACGTGGGCAAACAGATGACGACCCACTCCTAATTAATACCACAACCCATCAACACACTGGCCCCGCGCGCGTGTGTGTGTGTGAGAGAGAGTGTGTGTGTGTGAGACAGAGAAGAGAGAGAGAGAGAGAGAGAGTGTTTAGGCCAGCCACGCCATCCAACACTTACTGGAATGAGATGCTGCGCTGATTAAGGGAGACACACACACACACACACACAAATTAACCCACACACACACATGCACAGATCCACACAAACACAGACATAAACACACATGCAAACAGACACACACACATACTTGTATTAGTATGGCTGCTAATGGGCTGCTGTGTGTGTGTGTGTGTATGTGTGTGTGTGAGATTGAGGGAGAGAGAGAGAGACAGAGAGAGCCAGAAAATGTGTCTGAAGGAAATAGAGTAGAGAGTAGGAGGAGAAAGAAAGAGAGTGAGACTGTGTGTGTGTGTGTGTGTGTGTGTGTGTGTGTGTGTGTGTGTGTGTGTGTGTGTGTGTATGTGTGAGCGAGCAGAGAGATAGATAGAGGTCAGGGCGGGTTGCCAGAGCGGTGGAGTCTAATAAGCAATCAGAGAGAGGTTTTGTAATGAGAGTTGTGTGTGTGGCGGCGGAGGGAAGAGGCAGGAAAACAAACGGCTAGCTTAACGCTGCGCTCTGCTAATGGACTTAGACTGCAACACATTACTACCAACTTCATCTAACAGAGCCGCTTGTGCTGAGAGAACGCCCACGAGGGAATTTAACCCTGCTTGCATAAAAATATCGGACAAACATGGGAATGGCGGCAATCCGAAATAGAAAAGTCAATTTTCTTGGAAGTGTGTTTGCTTCAGCTTGAAAGGTTAAAAAGTTGAATTCAGTTGAAAGAGTTCATCTTTTTAAAATGTTTACAATTTAGCTCTGTGTGTGTGTGTGTGTGTGTGAGACTTACATGTAGGCTGGGGTGGTAGGTGAGCAGTCCGTTGTCACACAGCGTGACGTACTTCTTCTTCCACTCCTTGTTGAGTGATTTGCCGCTTCTCTTCAGCAGCATTCCCTGTGGAGGAGGACAACACAGAAGCACAGGTTGAGCACCACAGTGTCGCTCTGTCTGGACCTGCAGATGTAGCTTTCATACAAGTCCCACTTCTGACTGAAGCTGGCTGAACTACTACTACTACTACTACTGGCTCCATCCCCAAGAGGAACCGTCTGGAAAAATATCAAGTTCTGCTCTCTTTTCAGATTGTTAGAAATTACAAGGAATCATCTGGTGTCTAGCTGGTTGAGAGACACCAGAGATACGTTTTATACTAATTTGGTTCTGATGCGTAACATTCAAGGATTGTCTTCAAATGCAGTAGTAATGCAGGATAGATCCAGTTTAGATGCATCAAGAGCGACTACCACTGTTTTCATAGTATTCTGTTCCATCAGCACACGGCCATCTTGGTAGGAAAATAACAGGTGATTGTAATAAATTAACGAATGATTATAATCAAATGACAGCCACAGCCAATGAGCTATGAGATATGGTAAACCTGGATAAATAAAGGTTAAATAAAAAGTAAATAAAAATAAAAAAGCACCATATTGGTAGGAAATGCATGTGACATGTGCATGTGATAGATGCAGCATAAATGCATAAAAGGGGATTTCTACAAAGTCCCACAGCCTGTACTTTCACCAGAATTATATTGCAGTTCTAGTGAGGACAGGACCTTCCATCATATATAAATATTCTAGGAACACAAAAAGTTGTTGTATGATCTGTTGTCAAGGCACTGTTGACTAAGAGCATAATGCCTAACGCCCTAAATGCTACGTCTGACCTACGAACTACAAAGCGCACGCCACTGAAACGGTATTTCAGCTCTTGCGATGGAAGCGTGGCGTTGTAATTGTGTGTTTTATGGCGCTTAACGTCTTAGCGGTCGACGTTCCCGCTCTTTGTGCACGGAGGCGTTTTTAAGTTGGAGCCAAATCACATTCTGAAGCCCCGGACCGTGGATAACAACCTCAAAACCAGAAGACGGAATAAATAAGAGTTTGCCCAACAGTTAATTTCTCCCCAAAACAACATTTTAACGTCAAAGAATTGCGCCAGAGCAGAAAGGACCTCGACGAGAGCGGAGAGAAGAAGAGCGGAGGGAGGGAATCAGCAGTTAGTTAATTCTCTGACTCTTTTTTTTTTTTTCTCTAGGCCTGTTAACATCCCTGTTTCACACTCGTTTTCTCGCTCTCCATCTCGTTCCCTCTCTCTCTCCTACGCACATCAGCCGCGGCTGACTGACCGTTTAGGCCGACCGCCCACCCACACTTCATTTCAGCCAGATTCATTAGGCGAACGAGAGAGAGAGAGAGAGAGAGGGGGGGGGGGGGGGGGGAGAGAGGGAGAGAGAGAGAGAGGGAGAGAGGAGGCTATCGAGAGAGATCGAAATAAGAGCGAAAGAAGGCACAAGGGTGAGAGAGGTAGCAAGGGAGATCAGAAATGGATGAGAGAGAAAAAGAAGAGACGAGAGAGAGAGAGAGAGAGAGAGAGAGAGAGAGAGAGAGAGTAGAGGGAGGCGGTGGACGGAGGGGGATAAAACTGTCCGCTGATTAGCAATTACAGCCGGGCTGCCACGCGTGTCACTTCACTGGACCTCTACAACATTAACACTCCGACAGAGGATATTAATAGAGTCCAGCCGTGAAAGAGGGCTTGAAAAGGGTGTGTGTGTGTGTGTGTGTGTGTGTGTGGCAGTAGCACCACCGAAGAAGAGGGGGATGGGGAGGAGGACGGACGAGATGGACAGGCCGGCTTGATGGACAGAGGCCTGCTCTCCGCCTGCCCTGACCGCTCAACTTTCATTAAGGCGGCCGGTGGTCCTCGAACAAAAGAGGGAGCCCTGGGGTGACCCCCGCCGCCGGTGACGGCACATTCGGCGTAATTGGCGGTGACACGATGCCGGGAAGCGCACTTCAGAGTGACAGAGAGGGAGTCCAATGCAAAAAACGGTAACCTCCCTGTAATGATGTAACATTTAGCAAAACTATCCCGTAGCCTAATTACACCATCGGGCTGTTTTTATAAGAATATAGTCCTGGATTGGTGCACAAAAGACAGCATTGACAGAGTCTCAAAAGTAGAGTAGACTACACTAGAATAGACTAGAATAGAAGTGGACACCAAACAGCACATGAAGGGTACAAAAGTGAAAAGACATTACATTGAAAGTCATCCAATAATAAATATAGAAATTTGCTCTTGTGACCCCCAGCGAAGCCTCAAGATCCATTCACTGTGTCGAAGTGATTTCTCCCCCAGCAGAGAGCCGAGTCCTCTGTCGACAGGTTCGGGGGTGCGATAAGGGAACAGGATAAACCGCTTTGATAAACTGCTTCTGGATTCTCCATACATCATCCTCACCGGGGTGGAAGGAGGGAGGGAGGGAAGGAGGGAGGGAGGGAGGGAGGGAGAGAGCGAGGGATAAAACCTAAATACAAGCTTCTTTTCCCAAGTGAAAATACACAACAACTGGATGAGAGTCTCACGTTTTGTAGATAAAGACCTCATTTGTCTCGGTTGATTTATCCTTCTTTTGCAGTAATAAAACACTTCAAAGACAAATACATGTTTTAAAGTCGCACTAAATGTATGAGATGCATTAGTAAGGTTTCATTAACTAATTATCAACGGTGATTGATGATGATCTATCTGAGCTGCTGCTGGTTGTCCAGGTTCCAGGCAGCGTAAGACAGGAAAGTCTTCTAGTAACAGACACCAGCGAAGTGGTATCAGGAGAGCACTTAGTTTGTTAAAAGGCAGCCCTCCACACGACACTTCACATCTTTTTCCTCTTCACTGAAACTGTAATTAGCCTAAGAGGGAGACACATGAGAGAAGGAAGATGGTGCCGTACTATGGCGACTTGCCGTTGCTTATGGTATTTTATTGCTTCTACCTTATGTCTTACTTTGTGTTCTGTGTGTTTTGAGTGTTTTTATGTTGTGTGGTTCATTTTAACAATTCTTGTGCCTCTCTGTCTGTTTTAAGTGAGCAGATCGCAATCAACCAAGTCGAGATGGCAATAAAGTACTGAACTGAACCGGATTCAGTCTTACACCAGGAGTGGTACTTGTGGTTTCAGAGGTGAAGCCTTAACCACGACACCATCTCTGGGTAAAACAATATTCAAGTAATATTCCTTTTCTCCATTTTCCTATAAACTCCCTATCACCGATCAATATAACACAATAGCGGTTCAACCTATATCCAGTTCATAAAGCTTTTCCATTTACCGTTCTAAACAGCCGGTGTCTGGTAGCTCTTTCCTGGGCGCACCGGAAGTGATGCGTTTTACATTTCCGGCAGCAGCAACAACAGTTTGTTTGTAATACACAGAAGAAGAACCGGGTATGGAGGGCACCATCAGTTCAGGATTAAACAGAGGTTCAGGCCTGAAACCTGCCAGGGTTGTGTACACCTTGCCAGCGAACCCGGTAATTTAAGCTCGTCTCCAGAGGAAGTGAAACAGTGTGTGTGTGTGTGTGTGTGTGTGTGTGTGCGGCTGGAACAACAGGGGTTCCCCGTTGTGCGCTAAACGCGACTTGACGAGCTTCCTAATGCTCTGAAGTGAAAGCTGCCGGCAGCCGTGCAGCTGTCAGGCCAGCTGATCATCCATTACTGCCTGTTAGTGAGCGAACGCCAACATGTTTCCAGGCGTTCTGCATGACCGCAGAGAGAGAGAGAGAGAGAGAGGCACCAGGAGAGAGGAGAGAGTGACAGTGAGCGAGCGAGGATGAGTGTCCATGTGTGGTTTTGCATTAGGGCTGAACGCAATTAAGAAATTTTAGGTCAGCTAATACTCCAAGGATTTTATCAAATTATCGAATATCTCATTTAATAGACAAATCTGCAAAGTTGTAGCACATTACCGTCCCTCAGGAAATACACTCAATCATGCAAACTGATCTTGACATCTAGAGTTTACTGAGATCAATACCTATGAATGAATACTGTTCTGATGCTAGAAATGTCCTTACAATTTTCAAGAAAAACTTCATACAATAAGTTTTTTATCCCTAACCCTCGCTAAAACTGAGTGATTAAAAAACCGCAGTCAACTAAATGTTAACAACTCAACAGTCAACCATTTTAGCAAGAGGAGGCCCTAATTAATACGATTCATATGCTGAATCCTAAAACCAATATTAAACAAAAGATTGGACAAACCACTATAAACCAAAAGGACAAAATTAGACATTAGAGGTCGGTAGAGCACTGGACGCAAGAATTCCCAAGACCATAAGGTAAATACGAGCATTTGAGGTCGTAAAAGGTCTGCTGATATTGTGGGTCTTCTGTGTTAACACTATTTTGGAAAAAAATAACTATCTTCTAAGTTAGAATTGGTTGAGAAAGGTACAAAAAGCTTGCTATTCATTTGTCGTACTCCTTAAGATTCTGTACCTTTAGTTCATAAGTTAGAAATGGATATTCCAAAGTATAGCAAAAACTCTAAAACCATTACACTATATAATTGTTATGAGGTAAAAAAAAATACTCGTATTAGTAAGGTATAAGATTAAAAGTGATGCTGACAAAGTGGGCAGGTAAGGGAATGTGAATGAGAAGCGAGGATCCTAGAAAGACGGTGAAGTGGATGGTTGATGCATCTCCAGCACTGCAGGCCTGGACTGCACAAAACTGAGGGGTGAGCCAATATTTCTTACACCGCACATCCAAACCTGGTATTTGGGGAGGGAGAAGTCAGCGAATTAATTTTGGCCATCCATCGCGGGGATGACAAGCGATCAGTTTGCGCGAGGGGAAGGCTAATTGAACGCCGCGTCGAAATCCTCCTGATGGGTAATATCTTTCATTATTCACCTCCCCGGGCTCCGTGACACACACGTCGCCTCTTATTTTACCTTCGGGGGGGTGGGGCCATGACAGCTCACAAGGTCTCCACATGGGAAAATAAATGGGGGGAGATAAATACATCCCCAGATATACTCTCTCCTCCGCTGTAGCGAGGCACTTCCCCGCCCCGGTGAAGTATTGTGGGGTAGTGCTTAGGAAAAGGTCGCTAGCTTGGGGGGGCGAGGAGATGAAGTCATTCGTTAGGCGACGCATCCGAAAACGTCCAAGGGCATCGCTGAGGTTCACAGTTGCGGGTTCTCCTTTAAAGAACATAATGAAGACGCAGGGTCCGTGTTATATGTATGAAGTTGGACTGAACCAGGAATGTGATGAGGAACGGAAAAGAACCGGGAATCAAGAATCTCTCTTTAGGAATTAATGGGAGTTATATGTCCAAAAAACAGAACTCCTGAAATAAGTAAATCCCCCCGGACATACTCCCTCTTCCCTAGCGCCCAGACACTTCCCCGCCCCGGTGAAGTATTGTGGGGTAGTGCTTAGGAAAAGGTCGCTAGCTTGGGGGGGGGAAGAGATGAAGTCATTCGTTAGACGAACGCATCCGAAACTGTTCAAGGGCATGACTGAGGTTCATACCTGAGGGTTCTTGATGAAAGACCACAATAGACACTCAGGCGGTGTCCATCTTATAAGAGAAATGTTGAACTGAACCAAAGATGTGATCGGGAACACAGAAAGAATGAAAATCTCCTGTTATTAATGAACGGGAAATGTATAGTATGTCCAAAAAATGGAACTCGCTCTGGTAATTTGTTATCTATCCTGTGTCCAAACTTCATTTCCCTTATGGAGACAAAAAAAAGATTCAAAACTGTACTGAAATCCTTAAAAATAAAAATAAAAATAAACTCCTTACCATACAAACACCTTCCAAAAGACAATTGGTACTGATTTCCAGAGTGGTAGTGATGTGGCTGTAAACAAACCTTCTGATAAAGGAACTTTTTCTGGGGTTCGTTTACTCCGGCAGGCTGCCCATCTATTGATACAGACTAATCTACTCTCTAATCACTCAATCACCCCCCTATTTTCCTCAGACAATGGACTCTCCCCGGGTCTCTTGAAGGGACTGACAGCGGCCCATTTAGGAGATACGGGGAAGGCGCTATCTCCGGGAAGATGTGGACAAAACCTCCACAGAACAGGATGATCTCAAGGGGCCGGGGTCCTTTTGTTCTTGCGTGTCCCCAGAGAGTAAGGGGCTAAATTAGAGGTGTCACCCCCCCCCCCAAACTCATGAGGTGAGCCGACAGCAGAGATAGGGGGGGGGGTGACGGGCGAGCTGTGGGAGGAATGGCGCTAGCCTGACGGAGCGCCGGATGCCTCCTCTATCGCGACGGCCATCTGATCCGGCCTGAGGAGCGATCGCAGGTCATCCATCATCCTCGCAGACAGAAGAGTGTGTGTGTTTTGTCGGTGCGTATTGAGTCGGTGTGTGAGATTGCAGTCAGGTTGGTAAAATGTTCACTTCCCTAATCAGGGCAAGTGGCGCGGCTGCTCCGAGAAGACAAAAAGCCAGACGGAGAAGGGGGAAAGAGATTGTTGCTATGTGACACACACCAGGATAAACATCACCTGGGTGGGAAATTACCTGCAGACAAATGCTGGATAAGTTTCTGCTGTGGTTGGTCCGTTTGCCTATTCTACCTGTCACTGTGGCAGGTAAACAACTAGCATTTAAAGGGTAATTTCAGCGAAGTGTAGCATCACCAACCATAGGAACCGATGGACGAATAACTTTCTTACCCTACGTAAGAAATGTCACAGTTGACCCAAATCTTAGATAACAATGACTTTTTCAATAACTGACAGGGATGTTGAACTACAATGCACACAAAGCCACAAACACATGGAAACGAACACACACGTAACATCAACACACACACACACACGAACACACACAAACACACAGACAGGCACCAGCATCAGTCACAGTCTCAATGACAAGGTCGGCGTTGATGAGGCAAGGACAGGGAAGGGCAGGCCCAGGGGAGCAGGACGTACACCAGATCAAATAAAACACCAACGAAGAAGAGGGGGGGTTGAAGAGGAGCCCCCCCCCCCCCCCCCGCCACTGATTTATCTGATAAGAGTTCTGGGTAATTAATTAGAAACTCAATTATCCAAACCTTACTTCAGCAGTCTCAATTCATTAGCGGATAAAAAACCTCGCCCCTCGCACGGCTCTGACAATAAGAGAGGGCGGATAGAGAGGATGTGGAGGGAAACATGCTCTCCTGTTCCTCTGCGAAAGACCCTTAGGTCAGCGCTGATTGCTTTTGTCCGGCTTAACATCAGACAAGTGCACACCGAAACACACACCGGAACACAAACACACACACGCACACACACCATAAAACAACAAAGCTACCACGGGGACACTTCCAGCGAGCTTGGAGCAACACCCCAGCGCCAAACAAACACTCTAGCACTCCGCAGAGACCGCCATGGCGAGACGTAATGAGCACAATCTAAAAATGCTCTTTGATTGACGCCTGTGTTCCTTGTTTTAATTATTTCTCAAACTAAAAAGGGAAAGACATCCCCCCTCCGCCACACATCCTCCACCCCCCCCACCCCCCCCGAAAAATCTAATTTCCAGGGGTTAGTGTGCATGACAAAAATGTCATCATGGCCAAAATGGCTCCGAGCGGTGACAACCTTTCCCAGGGAAATGATATTTTTCCAATCCGGCGGAAGGCGGATCGTGTCACCCTCGTTAAAGGCTTGATAGCAGGTCTTTAATATTCACCGTCTTAATTAGGGCCGCAGTTAATTTCATTAAATTCTTTGGCTGCTAAATGAAGCAGATTATGAGACATCTTTTATTGCGAAGCGTGAAATTACAGCCTGCCCGCTGCCAATGGCGGGGCGAAACTAATGAATTACAGGGTAAATAACACCCGAATTAACCATCCAATTTAACTCCTTACAAAGCGCCCGGCGCCGAGGGGGGACGAGTAGACTTGTCAAAACCACCCAGCCCCGCGCTCGTCTGCAACCCCGCGAGAGGCAATTACAACCACGACACTAATCAGCTCCTCACAAAAGAACCCGTCCAAAGCCTTGAGACTTCTGCAAGTACTGGAGAGTCTGGCACAATGCAGTGGGAACCGAGGGCAAAGTAATTGTCCATTTACAGTAGGAGGTCGTGCGGTTGGAGGTCAGGGATAATACACGCAATTTGGTGGGTGTTTTTACCCAAAGTACCTTAGAGTACCGCAGTGGGAATTGAACCCCTAACCCTGGCAGTGTTAGTGCCTTGCTCTACCCATTGAGCTGCACAGGATCCTAGTTTAGCTGCTGGTCCAGCCTCCAACTACGCTAGCAATTGGGAGCGTGAAGGTGCAGTATTACCAAAAAGATCGTTCTCTAATGAAGACAATAAACTTCTAATCTGAATCCATGTCAGCATCAATTACCGTTTCACCTCTCTGAACCTTCAAAATCCGTCTGAGCGGGATTGTGATTGCAAGGTCGCCAGTTTGAATCCCCTAACCATCTGGGAAAATCTACGCGGGGAAAGTGAATATGAAACACTCTTCCCTCTCTCATTAACTATCACTGAGGTGGCCTTGAGCAAGGTGCTTAACCCCCAGATCGCTCCAGTAGAGCTGCTCAGTGGCCGGCAGTAGAAGACGGCGGCTGTACCGGGCCTACCGCTCCCAGGTGGGAATCTGCGAAACTCACGGCAGTGCGGAAAGAGACCGTGGTGCTCAGTCAACCTTCCCCGGATAAATAAAGGTTTAGGAAAAAAAAAAAAACACATCTCCAGTCTGTCCGCGGTCCCAGCGGCGAGGCTGCTGCGGTGGAGGAAATTAATTTGTTAGAATGTTGGTTTCAAAGTGCCTTGGTCAGGCGCTTGACAGAGACATGTGCGAGCGTCTCTCTCTCCGGTAATTATCGGCTAATTAGCAGCGCGGAGCAGATGTCGGAGGAGCCCCGCGCCGTCAACAGCCTCTGTAAACAAAGCTGGCCGCATCCGCTCACTTCAAGGAAAAAGAAAAAGAAAAAAAAAACAGCAACCAATCAGCTACATGTATAACCAGTGTTTCCTCTGTGATTTTATGTGGCACTGGTGCGTCGTGGGGGGTCATTTTAGTTTCAGCTCCACATGTGTCCCTGTTTTGGTCCTGGTGCAGGTTGCAGTGCCCCCTGGATAGTTTATTATAACGAACACATTAAATCTGACTAGACTTGTGTTTATAGAGGGAAATTTAGCTAAATTATACTGCTGGGATAATTAAATCCACTTACTCTAGGAATGGGAAGTGCGGTACAAAGTTTGTGTAGAGGTGAGTGGAGAAAGTGCCTGACCTTTGGGTGAACCTGTTAAGACAGGGTCCCTACACATTTTGCATTTCATAATTCCATTCTTTCTTATAGACCTTAGTTTGTTGACTGGATTTGAGGATTTTGGACGGTGTTTCATATGATGTATGCAGATAGTGGCTGAGAAACTGGCCATCTCACTCTACAGCTGAAGAGTATTCTTCACAACTGATATCTGAATTTGTGACATGATAGTAGGTCTGGGTCTATGTGTATTTTTTAGCTTTTTTCCATACTTTGGGATTTCTTGTCGAATTCCCAAACTTTTCAGGACCTGGGAATCATAAAATTCCAGACCTGTGCAGACCCTGAAAGTGCCCCAGTAACAAACACTGACCGTCAGCAAAAATCGTTAGAGGAGCAACTTCAACAAGGTTCCAAACAAAGGCCTCCAAACTGCAGCCAAAACCCACCGAAACCTCAAAATTTAAGGGCTCTTTTACTTTAATTAAATTCACTTATTTGTTATTCATGCATTTTGTTGTTTTTGTACCATTCTCCTGTCATAGCATTGGCACCATTACCAGTTTTGAAATGATTTTAGGTCGTTACCCAATTAATCTTGTTTGTTATCTTGATTTTTCTTTGCTTCTTTTCTTTTGGGACGGAGATATTTCTCTTCGACAGTGTATCTGCTATTTTATTTTGTTTGTAATCATTTCTACAACTTCAAAGAGTTATAGCCAAAACCCACTGACACATCAAATCGAGGGGCTCTTTTACTTTAATTAATTTCCCTTATTTGTTATTTATGCATTTTGTTGTTTTTGTACCATTCTCCATTCACATCACATTTTGTTGATTTTTAGTGTATTACCACTTGTACCAGTTTTGATGTTATCTTATTTTCTGTTCTCAGTTTGCTTGCATCTCTGTTTGCCGTTTTGATTTTTCTTTGCTCTTTTTCAGTCGTATAAGCCACTTGCGGTTTCACTGTCTCACCCTCGCAGTGTATATGTCCAGTTTTTATCATCTCTACCTGCAGAAAAGCTAAACCCGCACCCCGACTCTTCAGAGGGAAACCACGCGGCTGTGTGGATCTGGTCTCTTCCCTCTGAGAGCGGAGCGTCTAAACCCTCATCAGCGCTGAGGCCGTGGTGAAGGAGGCGTTGTTTGGAGGGGATTACGACGGCGCAGCATGAGTGGCTACGTGACACATCTGACCTTATCCCGCCCACACACACGTTAACTCACCCATTACGGGCCTGGGTGTGCGGATGTGTGTGTGTATGCGTGTGTGTCTCTAGCTAAGGGATATATGTCTGTGTTTGTGTCTTTGTATCCCTGTCATTATGTGACTAAGTGTGTGTGTCATGTCATGCTAGTATGGCGTGTGTATGTATATGTGTTTGTGTATATGATGTGTGTATCTATCTGTATATAGTGTGTTTAGGTCTGTGTTGTCTGCTGCCTGTCCACGTGTGTGTGTGTGTGTGTGTAGCTGTGGCTTTGGGCTGGCTAATTGCCCCAGAGTGGAAGCCCGCCCCGCTCTCATTAGAGCCGACCGGGTCCGCCAGCAGCCGGACTCACCAGGGCCCGGCCTGTGTGTGTGTGTGTGTGTGTGTGTGTGTGTGGTTTTAATGAGCGCTGGACTCTTAATGAAGGCGTTCTCCTTTAACAAAGCCTTTACGGGAGGCGAGAGCGGCGCGAAGTGTCGTCACCTTGAGTGGTGGAGTCGGAGCGAGTCTCTCTAATGAGATCAGGACCGACGACGGGCGAACGAGGTAGAGGGACAAGTGGCACAGCGGAGAGAGAGAGAGAGAGAGAGGGAGATGGACACACATAAATAGATACACACAGTTTTAAGTATACACACACGTATAAATAAACTAGACATGGGATGAGTGGCACTGGATAGTGAAGAAGATGGACAGCTGTATGAATTCAAGAGAGTCACACACTTGAATATGGGTACACACACACACACACACACACTCCACCCCTTTCTCTCTAACACATACACACATGCACATGTAATACACAGGAATAAATAGAAGAAGAACTGGGTCGTTAGCATGAGCAGCGATAGCCACCATGGCTGAACAGACAAAGAGAAGAGCGCCACCTACAGAAACTCGAACTGGATCGACAGAAAGCCCAAGCTCCGCCCACACTGTTTGATTGACAGGTGATCTCTGGGAAGTGCAGCGCAGAAACACCACGGCAACAAAGATGCAGACGAAATAAATAAAGGAACTCTTGGTTTACCAGTTTAAAACACCCGGTGTAGGTGAAAATAGTCAAGACGTTCATATAAGAAAACAGGAAAAAGCAGGAGAATGATTTTGTGATTATCTCAGTATCTTGCTAAATAAATGAGGATGATGATGGTAGTCAGCTGTCCACTCTGTCCGCTGACTGCAGCCCTTTTGACACCGACTCCAGTAACATCCTCATCAGCCTGGCGTGATTAACCGCCCGGCGATTACAGCCGGACCGTCAAGGAGGCGAGGCGGCGGGCCGACCTAACACACTCAGACATCTGCCAGAGAGATTAGCGCCGTGCCGCTCCTCGCCAACACAACACATACACAACACAACACACACACCACAACACAACACACACACAACACAACACACCACAACACAACACACACACCGCCACAGAGACAGGACTGCAATGGGATTGTCACATTACACCTTCTCTCAATACTGATGCTTTCATTCATTTAATCACCATATGCTGTCAGCTTACTGAAATCCTAACCACAGTCTCTAACAGTTCCATCACCAGCTCTGCACCTGGAATTGCACTTGCAGCGGTTTCTAGTAAATAAGCACTGGAAGCTCTGCTCTGTTTGTAAATATGAACTGGAATATGATCTGTAAGCTCTGGTATCATGTTTTATTCATTGTAAATATGAACTAGAATATATACTGGAAACTGTTACTAGTAAATATGAACTGGAATATGATCTGTAAGCTGTTATGTTGTCTTTCTTTATAAATAAGAACTGGGATATGTACTAGAAGCTCTGGTATCATGTTTTATTCATTGTAAATATGAACTGGAATATATACTGGAAACTGTTACTAGTAAATATGAACTGGAATATGAACTGGAAACTTTGTTGCTTGTAAATCTGGACTGGAACATGTAATGGAAAGTGTTGTTTTCCTTTGTAAATATGAACTGGATTATGATCTGGAAGATTTTATGTTGCCTTTCTTTGTAGATATGAACTGGAATATGTCCTGGAAGCTCTGGTATCATGTTTTATTCTTTGTAAATATGAACTGGTTTATATACTGGAAACATTGTTACTTGTAAATATGAACTGGAATATGAACTGGAAGCTGTTGTCTGCCTTAGTAAATATGAACTGCAATATGTAATTGAGGCTCTGATATGTTTTTAAATGTTAACTGGAATATGTACTATATATATATGTACTACAGTGGTTCTCAACCTTTTTCATATCAAGGACCCCTAATTTAGTCTACATTAGGGCCATGGACCGCCATTTGATGAGATTTTCTCTCTTGGACCCAAATCTGAGAATATTTTTTATTGTTAAATATGATTTTGTCCAGAATTTCATGACTATCTGAATTGTAGGTAGAGAGATAACAGTGAAACTATGATCAAAATAGTCATTCTTCTACATTCTATAATTGTTCTTATAAATGAAATAATGAAGTTTAACAATTCATCAGTTTGCTGGGGACCCCCTGGAATGCCCTCAAGGACCCCTGGTGGTCCCCGGACCCCACGTTGAGAACCACTGATGTACTATAAGTTCTTATGTTGTCTTTCTTTGTAAATATGAACTGGAATATGAACTGGAAGCTCAAGTATGTTGTCCTTGTGTCTTGCGGTGTTTGATTATGTTATTTCTGTTTTTTTGTCAGGTTTTAATTCTACTACAGTGAAGCCAAAGGCAAATTTCCACATATACGGCCTGTTCTATGCTGTCCTCATCCACGTTATTCTATTCTACTCTACTCTGCTCCACTGTGTCTGTTAGCAGTGTAATTAAATGTCTGGTGGAGTTGGTGTCGGAGTGTGTTGCGAGACAAAAAGGTGAGCGTGGAGAGAGAGACAGAGAGAGAGAGCAAGAGTCAGACGGCCGTCTCATTAAAACCAAGTGTGAACACGGTGCTAATGGGAGGAAGGTAGAGACACACACACACACACACACACACACACACACACACATGTAGAAAGTAAAATGGAGTGCAAATGGAGCGCTAATGGGGAAAAGGTAGTTGAACCTTGAATGTGAAGTGCCCCCCCCAACACACACACACACAGCCACTCTCTCTCACACACACACACACTCAAATACACACAATCTCTCTCACACACACTCACTGTCTGTTGCACACATACACACACACACACACACACACACAGTCTAATTAGGGAGCAGGTCTGCGGTGTGGCAAGCCTGTTGCCGACATTGAGGATCAGGAGGGGAGATGGGGCGAGACGCTCTCCCGCTGGCGAGAGAGGGAGAGAGAGAGACCGAGAGAGAGAGAGACCGAGGGAGAGAGAGAGAGAGAGACAGAGAGAGAGAGAGAGAGAGAGAGAGAGAGAGACAGACAGAGAGAGAGAGAGAGAGAGAGAGAGAGAGAGAGAGAGAGAGAGAGAGAGAGAGAGACCACGGGGAACTATCAAATCAATTAGCATCCGCCTCCAAAAAAAGGAGGAAGCTCTGTCCTGCGCCTCTAAGCGCTTGCCTCTTCTGCTCTATTCTGGTCTGGAGGTGTGTGTGTGCGTGTGTGTGTGTGGGGTGGTGTGGGGTGGGGGTGGAGGGGGGGCTGACATGTCCGAGCCATGCCAGGCCAGGCCAGGCCAGGCCAGGCCAGGCCAGGCTGAATGTGTGACTTTACTAGTCCGAGTTTGATCGCTTCACTTGAAAAATAAGCATCTCATGCCACCGCTTGACACAACAAAATAAGAGTTTTCCAATAGTCACAGCTGTTAGGATTATTGATTTGGATGACAGCAGGACTGGGTGATAGTGTACATCCTCCTGTTGACCAATCATCATCACATGTACAGCTGATCCATGATGTATTTGCTGATTATTTTAGCAGCAGTGGAGCGCTGGACTAGATGCTTTTGCAAATGTGTGCAGCTTAGAGCTTTGAAATTATTTTAAAGAAGGTGCGTTTTTACATTTCCACAGTCCTCAAGAGTCAAGAAAACAAACTGCTGAACCAGTGTGACATGGCGGTGAATTCCCAACTGGAAGCGGTACAGGACACTCAAATGGGACAAAAGCAGCAGAGCCTGAGGAAGGCTGCGGGACGTGTTGGCTGTGTTTACGCTAAAAATACATTTTCCATCAACTTGAGTGTAATTTTTGTCCCGGTGTGTGCTTCCCTTTGAGTGTCTTGCACTGGGCTACATTTTAAATTACCAAAGATCAAGGTAATTTAAATCGGCAAAAAAATTAGCAAGGGAATTTCCACTGCAGATGGATCCATCACCAATCACAGGTAAATCTGTTCAATCGCCCCAACCATAGTTACATCTTCTTTTTTAAAAGGAGAGGAATAATGAGACAAGTAGATCACATGAAACTGCTTTATGTTCAGCAACTATTTCCACCTTTTCTACTCCTAGTTTCTCCATTTAAAATACAAAATAACAGCTGCTACCAACCTTACAACCGCTACTTTCTTCATTTTCAACACAGTAACAACTGCTACCAACTTTTCTACCGATTCTCTCTCCATTTTCTGTAAACTATCAGCTGCTTGCATAGCTGTCAAACCCTGCGTCTTCTTTCTTGTGACTGGTCGGCTCACAAAAACAGCACTCTGCCTCATGTGCACTCCTCTAAAAGTAAAACGCTGAACTGATCTTAACTTTAGGAAGAGTCTGCTCTGCCTGAAAAGAAGTCAGGTGCAGCACTTTGTCCAGAGACGGTGATTTCAGACTTTTTTCTGTCTGCTTCCCATTGGCTTTCATGTAAAATGCACACAAAGTCTCTCTCTCATTTACTCACATTCTCACTTGAAATCTAACGTAGAAGCATGACAGACGCTGAATAAACACACAGCGGTGATTGAATCTACATCATCATCATCATCATCAGCATCAGTATCATCATCGTCAGCATCATCAGCCACACACTGAGGCCATATCAGTTTGCGGTGTTAACAAGCTGCGTGGGTTTCCTTCTCCACGGCACTTCCAGCCGTGTCATCGCTCACACAGACAAGACGCACGGCAAACATTGCATAACCGCTCAATTACATAAGGCGGTGACCGCTCTGTGCACAGCCGCCGTGTAACAGAACGCCGTTTTCTGCAGAGCGGAGTGACGTTAATCCACTGATTAATGACCAGCTCTTATCAGAGGAGAGGCTGAGCGTGATGATGATGAGGGGGAAGAAGAGGAGATCTACTCCCAAAATGATATTTATCTAAAATGCAGAGGGTCCAGCCTGGAAAAAAACGTTTACATTTTGTCAACCAAGGAGTCAAGTCACTGATTATCCATTGGTTTCACATTTGTGCTCTTTATCATTTTGTAAGAGTAGGTGTCACTTTATTTAAATGGTGGATATCTCACTTGGGAAGGAAACTCTTCAATTACCTCTTCTGTATTCATTTATGTTTTATAGGGATGCATATCAGGGGTCAAGAATGACATTTTGAAAAGATAGTGTTTTATTTTTAGTAATTCTTTAATGAGAATTATTCAAAAACTAACTCTGGTAAGGGTAAGTTAACTGCATCACATTCATGAACACTTCCAAGTTGCTGCTTTGAGCCACTGAGTCGCTCTAACAAATATTCCCACATCATGTGAACGCAGCATAAACTACAGCCACTTTCACCTAGGGAGAGGGAGTAGTCACAGTTTGACATGAATATTGATTTTGACGGCTTATACCATTTGTAAATGGCACAGTTGGGGAATGGGGAACTGCAGATTTCAGCTAAAATTCTTCTTTCTTCTTTAAAAATGAAGCCCTTCATGCTCAGGGTTAATTCTTTCATTATGATGAACTATCCAATGTGTTTTTAGCACAGCAACCTGCGCTCAAACCAAGATAACAGGACCAATACCCAGACTGAGGTGAGACCAAAACTGAAATGACCCCCTGAGCTCCGCGGCTGCATTAAAATCCCAGCAGCAGCAGCGGCAGCAGCATGTTTGAAGCCGCCGGGGCAGCTGGGAGCCGGAGAGGGGAAACCTTCGCGAGCGGCTCCGGCGGTAAACACGGCGAGCGGCGGCAATTACCGGCCTCTCCGCTGCGTTGTCACAGCGGGGTCCTCCTTAAACACCGACCCCAACAGAAACACCAGCAGCAGCACATGTCTCTCTCTCTCTCTCTCCTCCTCTCTCTCTATGTCTCTCTCTCTCGGCGAGGCGGCCCCTAATCAGAGATGCGATTTGTTCATTAGGAGATTACAAACGAGGCCGCGGCGCTGACATGAGGGGCCGCGATTAGCGCCCGCTAATTGCCTGATTTCCTTGTCGGCGCTGTGGCTGGAGCGTGCAGGAGATTCCTCTCGACACCCCCCCCCCACCCACCCCCCCATCCCCCCTTCTGCAACCTCTTCTTACCCCCACCCACCCCTCGCCATCCCACCCACCGCTGATCCAACACGAGGGGCGCTTGTTTACGACAAATTAAGAGCCGACTCAGATACTCTCCCTGCCATCGCAGCGGGAAGGGGGGGGGGGCGGGGGGAGTGTGGTGTGTGAGTGTGTGTGTGTGTGTGTGTGTGTGTGTGGGGGGGTGTTGTTGAGATGTTCGTCGCTTTAGTAGCCCTGCCCGTCTTCTTCTTCTTCTTGTTCTTTTCTTCCTCTGAACCCCCCCTGCCGACGGCCCAATCAAAGAGCTCAGGCTGCGTGCAGGAAGAAAAGCGAGATGAAGCAGCTTTGAAAAGGAGAGAGAGAGAGAGAGAGAGAGAGAGAGAGAGGGAGGAGAGAGGGAGAGAGAGAGAGAGAGAGAGTCCATATGCCAGCCAGCAGAGCTCACTTCATTAGGCCTCCTCAGCCTTTCCCCTCTCTCTCTCTCTCTCTCTCTCTCTCACACTCTTCTCCTGACATGAAGCGAGGGATGAAGTAGACGGAGGGAGGGGTGGCGGTGGAAGAAAAGAGGGAGAGAAAGAGAGGACGGAGGGAGTGATCGCGAAATCCCTTCCCACTCCTTATCCTAATGATCTCATTTGAGGACCCGGGAGAACCCCTCGCTCTAATTGATGTCAAGTGTGTGCTTTCGCTGTTAATCAAGGCCGGGGCATCAAACAGAGAGAGAGGAGAGACGGAAGAGAGGGAGAAGGAGAAAGAGGGAGAGAGAGAGAGAGAGAGGGGGGGGGGGGGGGGGGGGGGGGGGGGGGGGTCTCAGATCTGGATCACAGGCCCAGAACCGGAGTCTCACCTGTTTAATGGGGATGGCTCTTCCGCTGCCGATGCTGTCGGCTCGTCCCTCCAGGCCTTTCTTGTCCTTGTCCGGCTCGCTGGCCTTCCGGGACTGAAGACGAGATCAAATAAATAATAATAATCCCACAATCCTTTTTTTCTATTTTCCCTGTAAAGCATTTTGTAAACCCTGTTTTTTGAAAAGTGCTATATAAATAAAGTTTATTATTATTATTATCAATATTATCTGTTAAGAGTTAGACTGATATCTTGGTGCGTCGATATATCAGGCAGATGTCGGTGTTTTAGTAAAAATCTGATCTGGTCCAGCCAGTGTCGTCCACCTCCAATATGATGGATTATATATTTATTGGATGACTGATCAATACTGCGCTGGTTGTCAATGGGAAGCCCTTTACCTGAACTGATATTAGTAATGAGATATTTTGATCAGATTCCAAATAAGTAAAAAATTCTGGGAAAATCACTGAATCTTTGTATTTTGGGATTTTTTCCAGGCATGAAAATGGTCAAAATTCAAAATATTGAATATTGGCACAAAATATCAGCAGCTTCAATTCAAGAATATCAGTATCGATCCATATCAGTCAAACCATAACATACATCATGTTGCAATTTGAGTGTTTAACAAACTCATTCCTAAACTATATGGGATATGTGTGCAGCTAATATGTGATGATTCATACAATAATTGATGATTCCAATATGTGATCAGATTCATTGTCAATACTTTTCCAAACTTTCAAGACCTGTGTAGGAACCATGCAACCATTTCCCCCCAAAATAAACATCATTTTGGAATAAAACCTCATTTGATCGTGTGTGTGTGTGTGTGTGTGTGTGTGTGTGTGTGTGTGTGTGACTCACGGTGAAGAGGTTGGAGCGGCGTTTGGACTGCTTGCGGACGGGTGTGGGTGTGTTGGTGGTCTGCGGGACGTCGATGCGGAGCTCCTTCTGGCTGGTGCTGGGCGTGGAGGGGACCGACGACGAGTAGTCGCTCAGACTGCCGCCGCCGTTACTGGTCTGCATGGAGGAGGGGGGGGGGGGGGGGGTTGGAGAATAGATTTTAGTATTATTTTACACCAACCATCTTCCGAATATGCTGGAACATTGTAGCTGTGGCTGGTGACTTTGCGTACTGTACCAGCCACATTGGCAGGTAAACAACAATCATTTTAAGGATCACTTATGTCCATTTGGCTGGAAGGAGTGTAAAAATGGCACGGGACTTCTGGGAGTATTTGAGGAGTTTTATTCCGTAGCGCTGATGAAGAACTCCATGACTTCCCATAACTAAGTTTGAGTGGAGCTCACCAGCCCAACAGTCTGGTTTCCCCTACAATGGGCTGAAAACCATCTAAACAGCATTCCCACAACCACCTGTACAGCGAATTCAAGGACTTGTTTAGTGGAATTCAAGGGTCATGTTTTGGGGTAAAAATTGACACCGGTCAGAATTAGACTCATGGTGAAATCCTTCATGATAACCTGGGATCTGATCTGGGAAGTGTTGATCGAGGCATACTGATGAATTTGGTGGCTGTATTTTAATAAAAATCATGTTTTTTCAAAGCCATCCATTCATTTATTTTATTTTTCTCAAATCCACAAACTTTCAAGGATTTCCAAGGCCTGTGGGAAACCTGATCTAATGCAATGACTGTATGAAACAAGTTGGAAAATACCTTCTGCTATTTTCCCATTTGTAAAAATTCCCAGACTTTCTCAAAGAACTTATCAAATTCCCTGACTTTCAATAAAACTTCTCGAAATTCAATGATATTCCAGCATATTCCATGACCATCAAGAAACCTGGAAATCCACCTTCTGGTACAACCTGCAGAATAATTGCTGGCATGAAAGTGAAGCACATTATGAGTTACTGTAAATGTTTAGCGCAATCCCAAGAACCCCTTGCTTACAAAATGGATGGAATCATCTGTTGCTGAAATGTGACTGTGATTTTTGAAGTTCAGGGAGTTTTCCAAATGAATTTATTTGTTGTTTTGTAATGAAACCGCTCGTCCGGAGGTCTAGTTGGCCGGTAAAACTTAGGGATTTACCAGCCACTGCCTTGGATGAAAAAAAGTTTCCAGTCTTTCCGATGTGTTCAAAGTCTAATCGGTGTGATAGGTGTTTCCTCAGCGCGGTTCACATGACAGTAATCAGCGAGGGCTAAAGACGCACCGAGGGCCATTTTGCGGAGGCAGAGGAAGATAAACACGGCTCTCGGGGGACGCGGCGGCGCTGTACAGACACGCTGAACGATGCCTTTTTAATGAGAAATCGATGGGGGATTGAGTGGTGCGGATCGAACGGCTTAACGGCCTGGAGCCGCCGGGCACACTGATGGAGAGAGTGTGTGTGTGTGTGTGTGTGTGTACTGCATGACTGTGTAATGCTTTTCATGTGTGTGTGTGTGTTTATAGTGTATGAGACTGCGAACATCTCTGCACTTCAGAAGTTCTTTATAAATATGGGATAGTGTGTGTGTGTGTTAACATGCAAAGCAGTTACTAGTGTGTGTATAGTTTGTGTATGCAGATTTTTCATGAGTGCATTTGGGTGCGCATGTAAGCATGTGTTCCATGGATGTGTGTGTGTGTGTGTGTGTGTGTAATTATGTCAACATGTGTATAGTGTGTCTCTGCTTTTGTATGAGACAGAAAAAGAGACTTTGCGTGTGTCCAAATCATAGTTTTATGTTCAGAAAGTAGCTTAACTTCTACTGCAATAACAATAAGTGTTAACACAGCCAATAATCAGTAACAGATAACATCAGTGTGTGTGTGTGTGTATCCTCAAATCATACTTAAATGTCCAAAATGATGGTAAACTTCTTTAACTGCATTAGTAGCGGCAGTTACATTTGTGTGTATGTCTTCAAATTATAGTTAAATGTTCAAAGCAAAGTTAAAGTTCTACTGTATTAATAACAGCTGTTACTTCAGTCTGTGTGTGTGTGCATGTGTGTGTGTGTGTGTGCGCGTGTGTGTGTGTGTGTGAGCTCTGACCTGGCTGATGTGCACAGCGGACACCTGGGTGGAGCAGACGGACGAGTGGCTGGGCGAGTTGGGGAGCGACTTGCACGGCCCGATGGACAACTGCTGCTTCTTCCTGGTGGCCACGATCTTCTGGGCAACTGCACCGCACACACACACACACACACACACACACACACCAAAGTGTTACTGTCAATGCAAGATGAACACCAACAAGCATCATAATAAAGACGGCTGATTTTTGTACCAAACTTCATTCCACACCAAAAAACTGTTCGATATTGAAAGTTTATTAGTTATTTCGTTATTTATTAGTTTATTGGACAAGGACAATACACATTAATAAACATTTCTGTAAACATGCCCAAAAAAGACTTTGCAGTCCCTGTCCAGATGTTATTAATGTCTGAAAGCAAAAAAAACAAAAATCACAAAAATGGGTTTCAAAGAAGAGCTTTAGTGTCGCATGGTTTTCTTTTCCACAAACAAAATGTGTAGGGGAAACCCTGAATAATTTTGAAATTTTGGAAGTTTTTGGGCATGAAAGATACTGAATATCAGCAAAAAAATATCAGATCCAAAAATACCCACATCAAACACTACTTCAGGCACATTTTCCATTTCAAACTTCCATATATTACGTGTATTCTACGCATACATTTCTTAAGAGATTATGAAGATTGTGGTTTGTCTTCAATGCAACATATTCTTCGAAACAACAAATATCGCAATCAGTGACAACAGTATTTTCCCACACTTGCCCGACTTTTGGTTCAACATCCAAACTTTTCAAGACCCGGAAATGGTCAAATATTAGACTTTAACCCCATAACAGCTACTGGGATTGATACTGGGATTAAAGCCTGAAACCAGTTTGGATCTAGAGCCAGTATTTACTTTATAACTAAATACCAGAGCAGTCAGTGAACTTTGTAAGGCCAACTCCATTGATGTATGGTAAACTACACCCACCAGTACACTATAGACAGAGAGATGAAGAGAAAGACAGGGAGAAGTGAGAGATGGGGAGAAGAGAGAGCGAGAGAGCGAGAGAGCAAGAGAGAGAGCGAGAAAGAAAGAGAGAGAGAGTCCATTAGTCCTAATAATGCTGAGCTCGGCCGCCCCACCAGCCTCCTCATTCTGTTATTCATCTGTCCTGCTGGAGACCTGAGGACGCCCCCCGATACACACACACACACTCACACACACACACACACACACACACACACACACACACACACACACACACACACACTCAGAGGCCAGTCATTTATCAACTAACAGCTCCAGTGATTATTCTACCATTATTAGACTGAAGGGGTGGATGGAGATGGTTGGATCGGGAGCAGAAAGGTCTGTGTCAATCAATGAGACCCCCCCCTAACACACACACACACACATACACACACACACACACACACACTTCCCTCCTCCCTCCTCCCCAGCCCCCCCCCTCTCACGGACAGTCTCAGCCAATCAGGGGAGGAAACATCGGGATCTTTGCTAACTGTCTCTATAGTGATCTTCGCTATCGATCTGCCCTCCCTAGTGTGTGTGTGTGTGTGTGTGTGTGTGTGTGCATGCCTGTGTGGAGTTCAACTGCACTGGAAATCATAAGAAAAACCATCAATAGCGTTGATGCTTAGGGACTCCAATGATGCGATCACACAAATATCTGGACATATTATTGGGGGAAAAAAACACTGAAGAACTGAATTCTCCATTACAAATGAATTAAAGAAACATCTATGAAAACTTTTCCCTGCAAATAACCACAACACATGTGATCCACTAGTCATGATGAGCTTTCTTCTGAGCTTTCTTCCACCGAGTAAAAACATCCTGCACAAAGAAGCAGACCCGGGCAAAGTGGAGAGTCAGATCGATGCGGTTCAGGCCCACGGGACGATACAAGGAGCGCCAGAACATCCGGACTATGTTCCAAAACTAATGTAGTGGTCTTCTCTGTGCTTCACACCGCCTGAATCGTCCCAACGCAGTAAACCCCACCTTAAAGGGTAACTTCGGTATTTTTCAACCTGGACCCTATTTTCCCATCTTTTTGTGTCTAAGTGACTAAAGGCGACAACAATTTTTGAAATTGGTCCAGTATTGAGCGAGATCGCTTCAGCCGGCAGCCGCGAAACGAGGTCTGTGTTCCTGCAACAACTCAACTCTCGCGAGACTTGAGCGAGACTTGGTTACACACAGACCGGATCAAGCGAAAGGTAAAGAAAAACGTTTCATTTCTCTGTAGGGTCCTTTCCATAATGTTGTCAGACACTTATAATAACAATCTGAGCCTGTCAGTGGCAAAAACAAGAACTTTTATTGGACGTACATTGACGGTGAGATTTGCCCCGTCGGATTACATTGCAGCTCGTTTCGCGGCTGCCGGCTGACGCGATCTCACTCAATACTGGACCGATTTCAAAAATTGTTGTCCCCTTTAGTCACTTAGACACAAAAAGTTGGGAAAATAGGGTCCAGGTTGAAAAATACCAAAGTTACCCTTTAACTGTTTTTGTTCTTCTGCCACGGCAGCTGATGGATTCTAAAACTTGCCAACCACCAAACAAATACAATTTTTAGAATCTCCAGTTGAGCTAGCCAAAGAAGCTGGCCAAATAGTCACACTTGCCAGCCACTGTAAAAACGTACAGTCCATACTATTTGTTCCATCCTGTGTTTGCGGGAGACGCTGGAGAGTAGACAGGAGAGAGTTAAGTTTGGATGTGGCTCTAGTAGCCGGGAACACTCCATTATCTCTGTTCCAATAAACACAGGCCCGTTTCATGCGGTCGGAGATGAAGCCATTGTTTTAATTGGGCTCGTTAAAGCCCCCGGCTTCGTTAATGAGGAGCCAGTCGTAAACATTTACCTTCAGGTGACATGGGGCCGAGCCAAGGGCAGCGAGCCGCCCGCTCTGTGCAGGAACTCAAGACCTTTCTACAAAACACGCCACGGTGAGTCCGACTCCTTTGAATAAAAAAAGACCATGAAGAAAGTTGCTCCCTGACCAAAAATCAGCGTTAACAGCTCGACAGCTCAAAGTCGACACTGTTAGCATGTTAATTAACCTGCTGGCATGTTAAACTGCCAACTGGTTCATCTGTAACTTGGGAACATTTAACTTAGGTAGGCCCTATACACCCCTAAATACTGTATCTATTACGGCACTGACATAAAACTGAAATAATGTTTATTTAGTTGTGGTTTGTTTAAACTGCATTTGGGCTGAAATCTCTTGCCAGATAATTCCTAATCTGAGAATCTAAAAGTATATTTGTCTGTTTGTTAAAATTTATCTTTTTGCATGTGCATGTTTCATCAACTGTTCAGCTGTCACGCGGGCCGGTCTCTCTGCCCGGGGGGAGAGAAGTGTGCCTGGGAGCAGGAGGTTGCTGGTTTGAATCCCAGAGCGTCTGGGAAAATCTTGGAAGTGAAAATGAATAAACAACACTCTGCTCTCCCTTAAAGCTTCTGTAGGGAAGTTCAGGAGGAAAGAGAATTCAAACCAACACAAGGAACGACACGCCTCCCACTCCTCCTAGTGAGTGACAGAACGGAGTCCCGCCTTCTGCCTCAGACTTCTTCCTCATTGGTAGGATGGACTTCCACACATTTCACTTTGAAACGAGAACAGCAGAGGAGCGGGGCTGCCGCTGTTTCTGAGATTCTGGCATATTACCTTGTTTGTCTTTGCCCACCAAACATGGCGATTGATTTTTATGACTTCTAAATAAATGTTAATCCATAAAAGTTGCCTACTGCAGCTTTAACAGCTAATGTTGAGGTGCCTTTAAACAATGCACTGAATCCCAAACTGCTCCAACAGTGTAACTCAGTGTCCAACAGTACTGTAGAAGACTGTGGTTGAACTGGTTGAATAAAGGTTACATAAAATTAAAAAAAAAAAAACAACTTGCCCCTCCACAGTAGCTCAAACTGGACAGGGGGCGGGCATCGACAGACCAAGCCGACCAATAGGATCGGGCCTCCAGCATACATGTCAGCATGTACATCCGGCGCCTGGCGGGGCTGTATATTACTTTAAGTGTTAAGAACAGTTATGATAAGGCTGCGCTAAATATTTAAACTGCACGGCTAATGCAATTTAACTTTATCCATCAATCTTAGTTCTCCTGTGAGAGGCTGCCATTTATTCTAATGGAAACGTCTCCCCTTTGATCAGATTTATGGTGGGGCTGCGCCACCGGGGTGAGACATAAAGGGGTGGGGGGTGGGTGGGTGGGGTGGGGGGGGGGGAGATGGCTGAGTGACTGAAGCTGACTCTGCAGTGGTCACACTCTTCATTTAAAATCAACCATTGAACCCACAGATAGATACTGGTGTAGCCGTTATAGAAGTCCCACTTTCTACTGCATGCATGCTGAACTCCTGCTGAACCAAGTCTGGACCCACCTCACTGAACGTACTATGTTTTTCATTCTCTTAAAGCCATTTTGATCTAAAATGCTTGAAATTAGTTTCTTAGACAAATATAAATAGTGAAGTTGATCCTATGTATGAATTTCTTTCCAAAGCCTTTGCCTTTCCATCAAGGCAAAGGGCGGCTGCTTTAAAGAATCTAAAATATAAGATAGTTTTGATTTGCTTAACACTTTTTTTGGTCACTGCATAATTCCATTTGTGTTATTTCATAGTTTTGATGTCTTTACTATTATTCTAAAATGTGGGAAAATAGTAAAAATGAAGAAAAATGTGGTGTGACGTATGGTAGTGTACGTCGTACTTTCCAGAAAGAGCAAAACTTGAATCTTCCAAATAATTCTGTTCTCCCTCCTGGCTGCCTGATGGTGAAATGACCTTCGCATTCCCATGACTCCTCTTCTTCCTTCACAGGCTGAAAACGTTTGAAGAAGCACCTGACAAACTCCCCTCCCTTCTACCTCACTCCTTAGCTCTTATGTTTCTTACTTCTTCCCCTTGCTCTTCTCCATCTCTCATCCTTACACTCCTTACTAGTAGTTGTTTGTAATGTTGTTGATCTAGGAATTCAAGCTTACCGTAAATCCTCTAATATTGGCCCGGGCCTTTATTTACCTCAACTGCAGAGGGTACCAGGCCTTTATTGGAAGCAGGCTTATATTAGAGACAGGCCTTTATTTCTAATTCCCTCTGTTTGATAAGTATATTTGCTCATATTTTAGTACGAAGCCTCCTTGTTTTCTGATCTGCTTCTGTTGGGGTTCGTTAGGTAGACGTTTTTTTGTTACTGCGATGCATTACGATAATTACGGTAATCGACGACGGCATGCTCCAGAGACTTCCGCCGGCCGAGCCATCTTGTGGCACTTGTACGTTACTACAAACTACAGTTACAAACAGGCACCAGGAGTTTACCGGTATCCACCGTTGTTTGTATGTAAGCTGAAGCTAACTGAAGCTAACTGAAGCTAAGAATAGAATCTATACAGTTATATCATATCGCCGTTGGAGGTTTCGGCACGCCGAGGGCTAGTTTCCTTTGTTTTTTTCCCCGGCCTGTATTTGAGGCCGGCCTTTATTTGTTCGTGTCGACCACGCCCCCGGCCATTATCGGAGACCCGGCTTTTAATTGACTACAGGCCACTATTAGAGGATTTACGGTATTCTACTGTTGCACTGATTGTAAGTCTCTGTGGAGAAGAGAATCAGCTAGAGAATCAGCTTTTTTTTACGTTGACCTGTGATTTCCACTGACTGCACAGCTAGCGATCGAACTTTAGCTGTTCTGTCAGCGAGCGTGCGATCAGACGTTTCAGCTGACCGGAGGCTTTTGTGCTGGTTGGCGGAAGATAGAAAGACGGAGGAGAGGAGAAAAAAGGAGACGGGAGGACATGAGAGGGGAAACGGTGACAGAGGGGAGGCAGGAGGAGGAAGAGAAGGCCGACTGAGGGAGACAGCTAACCTTTTCCATCTGACACCCTACCAGGGCGTGGAAAACCGGAGAGAGAGAGACAAAAAAAGACAAAGAAAGACCAGACGTGAGAACAACCCACGAAAACAAGGCAGCAGAAGCGAACAGTCGAGACTACGGAGCAAAAAAATCTTCGTGAAAAATGAAGAGTATCCTCAATCCTCTCAGGCAGGAGGTCCGCTCGTCCGTCCTGGCGAGTTTATTACGCCGCTGTCATACCGGTTAGCCCCGGCGTCGTAAATAATGACTAATGAGAGGGAAGGAGAGGAAGGCGCGGGGGCCAAAGCGGCGGGGCAGCGTCGCCGAACCTCGGCAGGACGCTGGGGAAAAGGTCACGGCCGTACCTCACCCACGGGACAGTCATTCATCCTCCAGCCCAGAACCAGGCCGCTCCGCCTGGGATGAATGGGGGAAACGCACTGGGAGGGACGCACATCCATACACACCTACCACCTAGTGTTTAGGGATAAATGCCTTGCTCAAAGGCACTTGAGAGAGAGTAGAGAGAGTTTCTTTGCCTCAATAAGTTCAGCTGCTACTAATGCTATTTTGGGCTATTCTGCACACCCTTTTAATGCTGTAAAATACCTTTTCATACCTTCATTCATACATTTCTAGATTTCTACTTAGCATGTTCTAAACCTAACCCATTCAAATTGTCAGTTGTATATGTTTATATTCTATTTTTCTTTGCTGTATCCTGTTAGTATTTGCTGCTGCAATGGCCCGATTTCCCCACATGGATGAATAAAGTTTCATCTTCTCCTTTCCTTTTCCCACATTAAGATTGTTTCCCAGTTTCCAGCTTGACTGCCTCCAACCGTTTATGTAATTTAGTGAATTTCCAGGATCTACCAGGACCTACTAAACTTCAACTCCCAAAATATCGGTTTGCTGATATTGTCCTTTTACTAAAAATCTGAAATCGGCCGGTTATTGTTGTGGTTTGTTTGATTACAGATTTATTGGATAATTCATCAATACTAAACTGGTCGTCTATGGGAAGCCCTTGCTCTGAATTGATTCTAATGCAACATCTTGATCAGATTCCATTCAAGTATGCATGAATATGTTGCATGCATTAATATTATCATCTTGGGTTTCAATGGAGAGTTTTTGTGTCCCGGTCTACATGCTGTTCCAGAGGCTTTTCCACCCTACCGAGGATACAATTCTGGGGGAAAAACAGGACTTTTTTTGGGCATGAAAATTGTCAATTTTAAAGCTATTGAATATTAGCAGAAAATATCAGTTATTGGCCTTCAGAAACCCATGTTGGTTGAAGCGTAGTCCCCCATGTTTGTCTGTGTTAGGGTGGGCAGGCTCCTCCCTGAGCAGGCTGAAGCCGACAGGCCGCCCCCCCCCCGACGCTGATCCTCTCTGACACGACCTCAGAGTTGTTATCAAAACACTCGCCGGCTAATTTGTCTTAATAACCCGCCCGGCGTCTCTGCCAAGTATCTGCTGCTCTGAGGGAGCCGTCTCCTGGGTCCTGCTGCTACATCAAGACCAGGAATAACGTCCTCCATGCTGGAAGAAGGACAGAGGTTTAGAGACAGATGACAAGTTCGTGCTTTGTTTATCAAAGACTCCGGGTGGGAAATGACCACCAGCCACCAGGCAAATACTGGCAAATTTTAGCCATGGCTAGTGAGTTTCTCTAGCTTTGAAGTACAGATATGCACATCCAACCCAATTTGGGCAAAAAATGGGAAATATCTGCACACTGAATTCAAGCTCCCAGGAAATGAATTAGAAAACGTTTCAACCAGTAAGACTGCTGATATTTTTCCATTTTCCGTAAGTTTTTCTTGCCAACCTTCCACTCTGACAGGAAACTAAAGGACAGTTTTCTTCCATTCTTAAAATCAGATTTGGCTACTAAAACAGTGAAAGTGGCTGATGAATTTTGGAATCCATCGGCGACTGTGGCCAGTGGAAAAAAAAAGTTAGTTCCCTTCCCTGCTAAGACCAAACGTACATTGTATTGTGCTGGGGGTGTCTGCCTATTGCCACAATAAATCAGCACACTGAAACTTAATTATGAATGCTGTTAACATGTCAGCTTGTGACTCTGTCAGGCACACTGTTGTGATGTTGTGTACTGTGTTAGGCACGCTATTCTTTCAGTGCTGGCCTTTCCTTCAGGACAATAAATGTTATGTAGCAATTAACATTTTGATTTTGCACTAACTCTCAAAGCTGCCTTCTACCACTCTCTCTAGCTATTATTTTTGTTCCTGTTTCTAGCACTTCTCTCAGAAATATGATTAGGACTTTGTGGCACTCCTTACTATGGGTTACTTGTAATGTTGTTGATCTACAAAATTAAGCATTCAATGTAAATGTTAAATGTTAAAATGTAAAATGTAAACTTGTGAGAAATGTGGTGGTTTTAGTTTTAAGAGATACAGTGTGTTAAAGGTAATTTTGACAGTTTTTTGTCATGTCTAGTAGCTGTTGATGTGAAGAGTGTGTGACATGGATTCTGAACATTGTATTCCAGTGTGTGTGTGTGTGTGTGTGTGTGTGTGTGTGCTGTGTGTTGACGTTCTGCAGGAGGCAGCAGACCTGGTGAAGTGGTGTTGCCATGCCGACTGTGTCCATTACAACACAATAACACAGGAGCTAATTGCACCAATAACAGGATGTGACAGAGAAAACAACCTTCATCAGTGTCACCGTGGAGGGAGATGAGCTCCCACTGTGTGTCAGTGTGTGTGTGTGTGTGTGTGTGTATGATGTCTGCGCATGTGTGTATGTATATAGTGTGTGTATGTGTATAGGAATATGTTCTCTGTATGTGCGTGTGTATATGTATACAGTGTGTATAAGTATGTGGTGTGTGTTTGAGTGTGTATAGATGCGGGTGTGTATATATGAGTGTGTATGTATGTGTGTGTGTGTGTGTGTACGCTTGCTTGTAGTGTGTGTGCCTGTTTGTGTATATGTGCATATGCCTGTGTGCTAGTGTATGCATGTGTATGTGTGAATGTACGTGTGTGTGTGTGTATGTGCGTGTGTGTGTGTGTGTGTGTGTGTGTGTGTGGACAGCGGTCATCTCAGCTCGTTAGCGTGTGCTAACGAAGCGCCCTGCATCCGCACTCTGACACGGATTAGAAGGAAGAGGAGGAGGAAGAGGGGGAGGGGGGAGGGGGGAGGGGGGGTCCATGTCGCCATAATTAGGCTAATTAAATTAGCGCGCTGATGGACGAGGGGCCGCCGCGCTGTCAGGACCCCCCCGCCCCCCCCGCCGACCCCCCCCATCTCTCATACAGACAGAGATCACCCCCCCCCCACCACACACACACACACACACACACACACACACACACACACACCACCCCCCGACTGGACAAGGCTTCACTTCCCATTACCGCGCTCTCCTATGTAAATTACAAGTTAAATACACACACACACACACACACACACACACACACACACACACACACGCACACACAGCACTGACTCACAGCCTCATAACAAAGAAAATCAGGTAAGTTACATAGATAAATTAATTAGATAGATGTAGTGGATAGATAACGCTTTTAAACGAAGGGCAGGATTGGGCAACACACACACACTGGTACACACAAAGTAACACATGGCACACACACACCAACAGACACACACTCACTCTCCTTTTCACACACAAACTCTCTCTCTTTCTCACACACACACACCCTCACTATATCATATAAACACAAATACAATCACTATATCTCTCACTATCTCACACACACTCTTCCTCCTCCTTTACATAGATACCAAACTGCTCTTAACCCCTGCAAGGAAACAAATTACTCTCCTTCATTTGGGACCCCCCCCCCCCCCCCGTCCCGATAAAAAACAGTATTGAAAATGCACACGACGACGAGCGAGCCAATTATTTTTAATGCTAAATGTTCTGGTCACTCATGCAACTCTCCCTCTTTTTAACCCCATTGTGCAGCCGTTGTAACTCATCACAGCCTTTATTAGATTTACGACGCAGCTTTATTGTGCCACACACACACACACACACACACACAGCAAACCCCAATCATGTCAAATTAGTGCGAATCAGCGTTTCTTCGCGGGACACCGGGGGTCTTCGCTTGTCAGTGGAGATCCAGCTGATTATGAAGCGCTGCTGTATTCAGATGAGCGCTGCGTAATTACCGCCCGCCGCCCGACCAGCCACTATCAATCCGGCCTCAGATGAAGCGAAGGTCATGGAAATATGCATGTGAAATCAATACACACACGCGTGTAACCCATTTAGGAGCGACCCCCCCCACACACACACCCCCCCCCCCCCGTTCATAAATTGCTATTTCATTTCCGATCGACTCTGCGTTGTTGCAAATGCCATTTAAATAAGAGTCTTCAGTAACCATTAGTCAGTGCAGAGGGGGGATGTCTGGACCCTGCAACTGAATAAATAATACTCATTAATTCATGACTACACATCACCAATACTAACATGACGACTAATTGCTATTGCTAAGGTGTACAAATGAAAATAAACACAGGAAAGCGTTAATAAAGAGACTAAAGAATAAGAACAAGCATAAAATAAAATGAAAAACACAAATATGAATAAATAAGTACATATCTGCATAAATAAATGAATAAATACATGAATAAATGAAGTAAATAAATAAATACACAAGCATCAAAAGGTTAATAACTAAATAACCAAGAGTCATATATATCCTCAACATATATCATTAATATTAATATGTATATATGAAGGGTTTCATTCCAAAGAAAAAGCCATATATCCACTTTGGAAAAAAAATGCTGCCTGAAATTCATCAATCAATGGTTCAAAAACACACAAGATTGTGTAAAAAGGTCTTAAGACGACTCTTTACTTCAATAATACATTTATATTTCAGATATGTAGCTGATGCCGGAATATAGAACGACTTAAAATGAGTTTATCAGTAGAAAAAGCTTCAATTATTCATCAATCAGCAACATCACAAGCGACCAATAGGAAGGCCAAGATCAGACAATATTCTTCTACCATACAACACCATATTCTAAGTGACTATAGTGACTTGACGAATCAAGTGATTGTAACTCTGATGTGTGTGTGTGTGTGTGTGTGTCTGAATTAGCGGCGGGCTGTGTGATGATGCGATAGCTTCTGACCAATTAGAGGAAGCGAGTGTTTTAAGTGGCTGAAGCCGAGAGCAGAGCGCCGTCATTACTGAAGTCCTCCGCTCCAAATTAAGGTCACGCTAAGTAGTAATTATGGAAAGAAACGCTGCGCGCTAAGCAAGATGGAGGCTAATTCAGACAAACCTAAACCCCCCCCCCACTGTGTGTGTGTGTGTGTGTGTGTGTGTACGTACAATCACGCAAAACACACTGAAACAAAAAGAGAAACAGACATTCAGCAATGCTTACACAAACCCTTGCAAACACTAGCGCACACAGAAACTTGTACAGACACTAACACACAAAAACACACACATAAAGACACACACTCTCCAACACACATACACTAACACACACACACACACACACACCTGCAAACCCTTGCACAAACACACACAAAGACAGAGACACAAACGTAAAAACAGACACACACATAAAAACACTAGCACACATAAACTGATGCATAAAAAGAAACACACATACACACACTTGCACACAACACACACACACACACACACGCAAATGCTTGGAAACACACACACACACACACACAGAGACAAACACAAATGCAAAACCTCTTGCCAGCACAGACACACCTACACAAAATCACTTCCATGCACACACAAACAGAAACAGACAGACACTGACACACACACACACACACACACACACACACACCTCGAGGCTGCTGTCAGGGCGCGGCGGCGACAGAAAACATTAAAATAATCATTTTGCCACTCGTCAATGGATTCCACTGTAGTGGATAATTAAAAAGCCTGATTAATTGGGGATAATGACGTGAAAAATGCAAGGAGACAGTGTCACAGAAAATAAGGAACTAAGCCGCTTTCCCTCTTCTCACACCCCGGTGTACAACACACACACACACACACACACACACACACACACACACACACACACACACACACACACACACACACACACAGAGAGAGAGACTCACACACAGTGGAATAATTAAGAGGATAATAGGGCAGCGTTTAGTGTGGAAAGCTTCCTCCTGGGCCAAGAGCACTGAGATCAGGGGAATACACACACACACACACACACACACACACACAGCGGGCTGCATCTGTTACACACACACAAGCACAGACTACAAGCTCCCCTGCAATTTAAAGTGAGCAACTTTGCAACAACGCATCGACTAAAAAGACAGCAACGCATTTATCTACACATCCAAACACACACACACACACACTTTTTCTCTGTTTGTAAGCCACACACACACTGCCTGAAAACTCGAAGGTAAGCCCTGCAACACACACACACACACACACATTCAAAACATGAACCACAGCAAAACATAGTGTGCGCTTCATACAGGATTCCAGGACTTTTCCAGGACTTTCCATAATTAAAGTCGCTTCCATGAGCTAAAACTGTTCCTTCCCCCCTGGTGTGTTCATGTTGTTTTTCAGCCTGAAAACCACCGAATGCAATGAATGTGTGAACCAAGCTGTAAAACACACTCTGCCGTATTCATGTAAAGTGTAAAACTCCAAGATATTCCCCCGGATTTCCCCTAGAGAATTTATCAAAATTCCCTGTCTGGAATACAACTTTTCAAAATCCAGTGATATTCCCATGACCGGTGGGAAACCTCGAGTAACATCCCTATAAACCTTTGCACATGTAAAAATGCAACGCTATATTCTGTTGCTCTTGGAATAAACCGCTTCCCACAGCGAGTGTGTGTGTTGGGCTCCACACGGCGTTTCGAAGCAGCTGAAGCTTTACCGACGCCAGCTGGGATCTCTGTACCTGCACTGCCCCCTACAGGCCGGTCAGCGCAATGACAACTGAGATGTGGAGCTTATAGATCGGTGGTTTTCAACCTTGTGCCGTGGAGAGCCGAGAGTTTGCAGGTTTTCACTCCAACCAAACACTACACCAGCTAATTTCACTAGTTAGTCCTCCCCCTCTCTGGTTGAAAGTGTTTAAGTAATAATAGACCATTTGGAGCTTAATTGATTAACTCGTTTGTGCCGTGAATTGGTAATTAAAGCCTTTGACTCTTGCATTCCTTGTTGGAGATCTAGGAATTTTGCTCGTCTTTTCCATGACTTTCCATAACTAAGCTGGAGCGCTTCCATGATCTAAAGATATTCCTCCTTCCTGCTTTGTTAATGTTGTTTTTATAAAAAAGGGGTGAACAGTCTGGTTTCCACTCCAGCTGAGATGAAAACCTCCATCTAATGCAACTTGGAAAATACATTCTTCTATATTCCTGTAAAGTGACTTCCATGCAGAACTGATTGTATCGGCTTTGTACCCTCAATCGTTTTATTTTTAGGCTAATAGGTTGCTTGTAATATTGGATATCTAGGAGTTGAAGCTTATTCTACTGTTGCCACTCACTGCAAGTGTCTGGATAAGAGTGTCGGCTAAACACCCAAATTAAAAACAGCCAGTGCCGCAGCAGCTGAATGCGACCCGGTGCAGCTCCACCCTTCAGGATATAAAAGGCGGAGAGACGGAGCCAGAGGCCGACAGCCAGCCGGCCGGCAGATAGCGGTGCAGGTCTGCTAATTAACCGCTGATTGCGTGTCATATATTTCTCTCTAATTACAGCCTTTAACCCCGCGCCTGCCGACCGGGCCGTCCCGCCAGACGACCGGCGCTTCATTAACGTCTCGGCTCCCTCTCCTCTGATTAATACGCGCCCAAAAATGAAAAAATGAGCCTCGGGATTTACTATTTGCAATGCTATTTTTTAAAAAGAAACTTCTACTGTATCGTTTCTGCGTGGATTCATTTCTTTCCCTAGTGCTTCTGTATCATTGTTGATCCTTCTAAAGATGTAGGACTATTTGTTGAATCTATTTTCTGGCTTTGACCCTTGACCTCTTTACTTTTGCTCTCTTGTAATGTTTGCGATCAAAGAATTAAAGCTTATTCTACTGTTGCAAGTCACTCTTAACAATTGTGTCACCTAAATAACATTTAAAAACCCACTATACTCAGAGACTTTGCTTCTGGTAGATTCGAACCAAACCTGGATCAAACAATATTTGCAAATATTTCTTAGTGTTTGTTTTAAGCAGCTTGGAGCACCAGATGGGCGGGGTTTAACACATCAGGACAATTCAAGTAGAGTAAGGACCAGTGAGTTGGCAATCGCAGTGAATACACTTAGAAACGGTAGAAATTCTCTGGCACTCATTGCATTGTCCTGAAGTGGTAAACCCCACCCAACTGGCATTCCAAGCAGGCTAAATCAAACACTACTATTTCTTTTGCAAATACTGTTTGACCCAGGTTTGATCTTGACCAATCTCATCCCACACTTTGAATACGTGGAAATACAAGGTCAGAGTCTCACATTTGAGACGGACAAACAGCGCTCGGCCGCGTTATGTGACAGATCCAACGGCCTCCATTCATCACCGAGCCGTGATAGATTAGTCATGCCTGGAAAACGCTCCGGCCAGGCCCGACTAATGGCCGGCGAGGCGGACGCCGCGCCGGCCGTGTCAGGCGGGGACCTTGCCGACTCCGGACCGTTCCCTCTTCCTCCTCCTCTTCCTCCTCCTCAACCTGTCTCCTTCCTCTCCTTCTTTAATGTGTGATACTTTTATGAATCCCGTTGGGGAATTCTCTTTTCTCTTTTTGTCCGTCTGTCCCTCTCTCTCTCTCTCTCTCTCTCTCTCTTCCCCTCCTCGTCCACCTCCACCTCCTCCCCCTCCCTTCCCCCCAGTATGATAAAACTTAATTGCTGTTCGGTTTGAGCTAAATAGCTGAGCGGGTCCATTTAATTCTTAATTGACGCGTGATTAAGAGCGGCCGAATGGCCCCGGTCGCAGGGTGGGGGAGGAATGTCACCTTCCCAGAGGACTGGACTGCGTCTCCTGACCACAACCTCAACAAACCCTCCGACTGCGTTAACATGGACAGCAACGATCACATATGAACCCCATTAAGACAAAACAGTCTGAATAACAAACTGCCATGTAAACAGCATGTTCTGATTCCCTTAACCTGAATAAGGTCATAGTCGGAGTGAGAAGAATCGCATTAAGACATGTGGAGTATTTTGATTTTAGTCGCATTATTGAAGGGCATTTTAGACTGTAAATCCAACTAGGACTCTCTATCGGCGGCGATCCGACGCTCGCTCTGCCTTCCAGAGGTTGCAAACTTGTTTCCAGAGGAAAAAGACGACTGTCAGCAGGAAGAAGAAGCCCCAACATTTTTGTGGCGAGGCTGAAACTGTCGCCACGCTCAGGATTTTGTCTATTTGCACCTTCAATAAAGTCTTAAACCGTCCGTGTGTCCCGGTGATTCTGAATATGAATGGAACGGTTCTATAAGCGACCCGTGGAAACAGCTTAATCTGAATATTGTCTTAATTACAATAAGACACACACACACACGTCCACATGATCAGGACACGGTAAGGGTAACTCTGTGCTGGTCTTACCGTCCTGGAAGACCCGCTCCACGTTGAGGCCGTAGGTGGCGCAGGTCTCGTAGTAGGTGCAGCGCTTCAGGTCGTTGGACAGCTTCCTGGCCCGGCTGTCGTCGATCACCCTGGGGTTCGCCGAGCTGATGGCGTCTGGGAGGGACAACGAAGAGGAAAAATGACACCTACACCAACAGCAGTGTCACTCTCCATCTTTTTGTCTTAGGCTGAAAACTCAGCACTTCCTGTCACCTTCTCCCCACTAAATCTCATCCCACATCTTCCTCCTCTACTCCAATTGTGCTCAAATTGTGCTCGATTGCTATTTTATTTCTTTTTCATGATCATTTTAAGGTCAGAGGAATTTTATCAGGACACTGTGGCTCCGACCTTTGACCTTCTCGCTATCGGCTGCTTGTGACTTTGGTGATCCGGGAATTGCAGCTTCTTCTACTGACTAATTATTCTACCGTCTGCACTCTCTGTAAGTCACTGAGGGTAAGAATCACTGAAATGTAAAATGTAAATGAACAGAGTGTGTTGTGGAGGGGAGAACATGTGTAATACGTCGGTGCCCTCTAGTGCCGATAGAGTAGCTGTGCAGCTTTCTCACTCGGATTCAATCTCAGCACGGCTCCCAAAGTGAGGCCCGTGGACCTCCAGGGGTCTTTGAGGATTGTTCAGAGGGTCGTCAGCAGCATGAGGAATAGTTTAATTTCTCTATTATTTTAGGCACAGATGGGTTTGGCCCTGAGTTTTACCTCTGAACTTCTTATCTTATGAGCCAGTGAGTGCAACCATCAACCCCTGAGCAGCATCTGTTAGACTTTAGACTAAAGGAGATCACTTCTAAATCTCGACTTAAAGGACTACACAGACTTTTGGGGAGTTCTTACCCAATGTGACGAGAATTGGTACCAAAATCATCTCAAAATCACCAATTGTAGGTGATTAGCATTATCCAAAGTGTCCTTTTTTATTCTATGGCCCTGTAGATTCCAATTTTTTTTAACACAAAATCTCAATCTTCATTATTAGTGAAGTCCATTATGAATCTACTAACTTCACTCACTTGCTGTGTAAACAAAACCAGTTACGCAGGAAGAGAGATCTTCTGCCACTGAAAGCACATGTTGGATCTTATGTCTGTTTTACCAACCGTTACATGGAATATAGGAATGACTATTATATAGGAAAGACTATTTTGATAGGTTTCTACTCTCCCTACCTCATATAAAAACAGTTGTCCAGTTCTATATCAAATCATAACCAACACAAATCTTCTAAAAATCTTATAAAATGATCTGAGCTTGAATGTGCATCTGTTTGAGGGTCTTTACATCAAAACATTTGGGAACCCATGGTCTGTTGCTTAAAAATGACACATTTGAGACACAGCATTTTCTATTACAACCTACAGGAATCACAGAGACTTTAAAATGCATTCAACTGTCTAAATTAGCTAAAGTATTTCCTTCCCAAACTCTTAACAGTCCTGGAATATGAGATGCAAAACTATTTTCATCCATCTGTTCATAATAAGCAATGGAGCGACACTATTGAGCGCTTCAAATTTAATGACAGCAAGACTCCACTAGGTGGCAGCAACACCTCAGTAAAGACACACTGAATGATCAACTGAGGAAGGAGAGCAAATAGAGCAGTGTGGCAAAGTGGCTGATGGAGAGAGAGTGTGTGTGTGTGTGTGTGTGTGTGTGTGTGTGTGTGTGTGTGTGTGTGTGTGTGTGTGTCGGACCTTGCGTGCCGACCAGAACCAGCGGCAGGTCGGCGGTGTTGCGGTAGTTGGCCAGGCGGCTGAAGTAGTGGTAAACCGTCTGGAAGCTGATCTCATCCTCCAGACTGAAGACGAAGATCACCGCATCTACCCATAATGCAAACTGGAGAGGAGAGAGAGAGAGAGAGAGAGAGAGAGAGAGAGGAGAGGAAGGAGAGATGGGGAAGAAAGGAAGGAGAGAGGAGGAGGAAAGGAAGGAGAGATGAGGGGGAAAGGAAGGAGAGATGAGGAGGAAAGAAAGGAGACAAGAGGGGAAAAGGAAGGAGAGATGAGAGGGAAAGCAAAGTGAGAAGGGAGGAAGGAGAGATGGGGGAAAGGAAAGAGAGAAGGGAGGAAAGGAAGGAGAGATGAGAGGAAAAGGAAGGCGAGATGAGGGGAAAAGGAAGGAGAGATGAGGAGGAAAGGAAGGAGATATGAGGGGAAAAGGAAGGAGAGATGTGAGGAAAGGAAGGAGACAAGAGGGGGAAAGGAAGGAGAGATGTGAGGAAAGGAAGGAGACAAGAGGGGGAAAGGAAGGAGAGATATGAGGAAAGGAAGGAGAGATGGTGAGGAAAGGAAGGAGACAAGAGGGGGAAAGAAATGAGAGAAGGGGAGGAAATGAAGGAGATGAGGGAGAAAGGCGGTGGTGGTTGAGGGGAAAAGGGAAGAGATGGGCGAGGAAAGGAGATGATGGAGGGAGGGAGAGAGGGGAAAGAGAGAGACAACATGAAAGGCAAAGAGGTGAGGAGTGTATAAGAGGCAGAAAGAAGAAGAAAACAAGTGAATTATTAATCAGTTGTGGAGATTTCAGGACCGTGTGTCTAGACGCGGTCGCATTAAAACCCATCTGGTCAGTTTGCAGGACAGAAACCGAACCAGACTCCTCCTGAACTCATAACCCAGTTTATTTCTAGTCAGTTTGTTTCTTATCATGTCAGATTTCATTGGGAAGCATTCAGCACACACCCACGACTTTTCAAGAAGCGCACGTCCGACATCCAAATCAAGAGAGAAAGTCGGTATTAAGAGTTTTCTACAGCTTGGCTTCGCTTTCTGCAATTTCAAAAATTAAAATCTCCGGTGGTGCACAAGTATTTGTGGAAGAAACTGAAAACATGAGTAAGAGGGGAAGGTGGATTACTAAGCTACTAAACAGCCAGAATCATAAGTCAATATCTACTGATCTACTACTGAAATGAAAAAAAATCTGTCTATTTCAGTATTTTGCTGCAAATTATGATGCATCGAATCAGAAAAGCATCAATTTCAATCCGCTTCAATCAAGTTTTTCCGCTTGTTTTAGGCGCAGAAGGATTTTAGCAGTAAAGAAACTGTGTGATAAATACTAATAGAAACAGATTATTTGACTCTAATGCCACAGGCTTCATCTGATCTCACTGTACAACTGTTCAAAAGCGGCTTTGGATGTTCTGAAATGTCTGAAAAATATCTGAACACCCCGTCCCAGAAATGTCTTAGCGCTGTTTCTCCTGTGTTTAAGCGCCCATCAAGATTGTGTGACCATTAGTTGGAGCATAAGAAGAATGCCAAGTGTATTTCTTTGTTTTCGTTTTCAGATGAAAGCGTGAAATACGGCCGACGTTAGCCGACAAAGAGAGAACGACAACGACTCGCCAAATTCTTGAGAGACTTTCCATTTTTCTGCTGGACTGTTTTCTGCTGCGACCCGGCAGATGGAAACGCACCTCATTTGCATTTTATTTTTTGCCACGTTTCAAGAGTTCACTTCAGATTCACGCTGACAGCGGGATGGAAACACTGTCGCTTATGTTGGATGTCAAATATCTGAGGAGGCACGGCGGTATCGGCTGAGGCCGGGTTCACATTTGTGGAGCAAACCACAACATCAGAAATCACTCCATCTTTGAAAAGTCATCACAAAAATGTGTTGTTGTTTTTTTTTTCTTTATTTAACATTATTAATGGGTATCTGCAGGTTTCAGAAAGCCAGATTTAAGATGTTTTTACTGCTACCTGGAAGTGAATTTAACACTATTCTCAAAACCAAAATAAAGAAACGAATCTGGCAAAATCAGACTGAACAACAACAAAATTCTAAAATGGGCAGAAGAAAGAAAGAAAGAGGAACCAGGAAATTAATTGTTAGGGAACATTAAGTTCAACTGTGTTTAGTAAAGCAGAGAGGGTGCAGATTGTTCCGCTAACCCTGTTCTGTTTTCATCTAAAAAGGGAATATGCAGCAAAAAGACATCAGTCAAAAGGCCTTAAAATATACATAGTTAGACTTGACTCGGGTTCTGGTGACTTGGGACTCGACTCTGACTTGTACTTTGATGACTTGAAAAGGTTTCTAAAGTCTTGACTTGAGATCTTGTGTTTGTGTAAATGACTTAGATTGAAAGTGATGAGATTTGTTCCAGCGGACGACTGAATTTAAATTCTGTTTTCTGAATTTGTATGGAATGATTGAATTTATTGAAGTTGAAACTGATATATAGAAATCAAACTCATGATGCTCTTACCAAGTTTTTATCCTATTAAAACCATATTGCATTGAAAAGTCCTAGATATTTAGTTTTCTTTAAGATATTAAATTGATACTGGACTCTTGATTTGTTCTGACTTGACTTGCTGTTCTACATTTAGACTTGGGACTTGACCTGAGACCTGGTCCCGCCTGTGAAGAGGGCAGGTGCAGTACTCACCTGTGCCTCCGGGGGGCCTCCTTCGTCTCTGATGAGCAGGAGGTGGCTCTGACCGTCCACAACGATCTCCTTCTTAAATCGACCGCCTGGAGGAACAACGGAGAGGATGAGAGGAGAGGAGAGGAGAGGAGAGGGGGAGCGACGGAGGAGTGTAAAACATCATTTAAAAACTTAAAATATGGATGTTAGACTATGGATTGGGTTCATGTATCTCCAATTCTACAATTTTGCTGTTCACATATAACAGTTTTCTGAGCGGTTTGGTGAGTAAGACGAGGCGAACGGTTGAATGAGATGAGAACAGGAATCAATAGCAGATCATATTGGTTTGGGTGAAGGAGGATGGCGACTAAACCTGATCGATCGAAGGATTTATGTTGATTAAAAAGACTGAAAATGATTTTAAAAAACATGTTGGGGGAGGGAATAGGGGTACGAATGCTCACACACACACACACACACACACATATGTACAGTGATGATGATGATGACCACCCGCCGGTAAATGTGAGGAATGCAGCTCTACAGGTAAACCACACACTGGGATGACAGGGGGAGTGTGTGTGTGTGTGTGTGTGTGAGTGTGAGTGTGTGTGTGTGTGTGTGTGTGTGTGTGTGTGTGTGTGTGAGAAACATTCCAGGTCGTCCTGTCAGGCGCAAGACAATGACCAGACTGTCTTCTACAAGCCTGGCCATGACACATACTCACGTGCACGCTCACACACACACACACACACACACACATCAACAGACACAAACACACACAGGAACACAGGTATGCACATATAAACAGACACACAAACGCACATATAAACACCAATACACACATATTAACAGACACATGCCTGCACACACATATACAGAGAAACATGCACACACACATGCGCATGTACACACACACACACACACACACACACACACAGTAAACAACGCTGAATTGCTGATCATTATTTTATTTTATCATCATTATTTTTCACATCTGTGGACTGTGCTGGTGTTTTTCCAGATGCAGCACTTTATTTTGTAGTGTTTCACATCATATTTACTTTCGTCAGCTTGGATAAAATTCACCCTCATCTATGTAAATCCTTGTAAAAACTTATTCATTTACACATAGATTGAGTTTACCTTATATTTTACTAGAAAACTGTGTTCTAGATGACTTGAAAAAATACATTTTTGCACACCTAAAGGTCTTTAAATACCGGTCTTTAAATTCCTCCATAGATACCGATGGAGGAATAGAATCAGAAACTGTCTGTACTTTAACGTTATACAAGATTTCGGTCTAGTCTAATCTCTTATACATTGTATTGTGATGGCTGTCAACCAATCTTTATGCTTTTTTCTTTACACTGTAGCATCTATCTAAGGTGTGCCTTTTGAGCCATGTGACCTTGACTGAGGATGTTCTACAGGACGTCCCGTGGGAAGAGCCTCTCCTCATTGGTCCGTAACCCTCTGACTCTGCCCTATTTATCCTATGATGTCGTGTGGTTGTTTCATGTTTGCCCGATGAAGGTCCGACGATCGAAACGTCGCATTAAATGTTCTTGCGAGTACAGTGTGCAGAATTCTACTCCTCTCTCGGTTCTAGATGACTTGAAATTATCATGCGCACGATTTGCACGACCATAATATGATGCTGCCAGCGTGCGAGAACAGGGGAAGTTGTCCGTCAGCAAAATACGACCAAAACACTTCTAATGGTTTCTGTTCCCCCTCTTCTAAATTACTAGTAATTTGATAGGAAACAGAATGTAAAACAAAGCTGTGCTGTTATTGCATTTCCGACAGCTTAACGTGTCATTTTAGGGTGTTTTGGTGTTTCAGTTTGATGTGTTTTTGCGATGCGGTATTATTTGAGAGTCAAAGCTGTGATACCTGGGCTGATAGTGCTGCTGATCATTTCGTGACAATGTTAACAGCAACCTCAACATGTGCAGATGGACCGATAAACTTCTCTATCTGTCCTGTTCCTCTTCCACGGTCGAGGCTTCCAGTGCAGCGGAGGGAACAAACTGTGCTGTGCTGAGGCAGGCCTGACCTCAGCCTGGGGACACACACACACACTCACTGGACACCAACACACACACACACACACACACACACACATTCCATGGACCCCGCATCAGTGTTCAGAAACATCAAAGGCAGAGCTGCAGCGTTGGAACGTGATTTTTCGGCTCTTTGAAAAGGTCAGGAGTAAAAAAAAACAAAAAAAAACACTATTTCGAGGGTAAATTCTGGTCGACTTATTCCCTCCAGACTGTAAACAAGTCCAGCGCTGTAGTCCGCCTCCATCCTCAGCTTTTATTCCCTTTCCTAGCACTTCTTGTTCATGTGTTATCATTTTAGGATCTTAGGAATATTGTCAGGACACTACGGCTTTGATCCTTTAACTCTTTTCTATTGGTTGAATGTTTTGCTGCATGTCCAAGTGTTTTGTAGCCGAACGACTGCACTGTGGGACTTTATTTACCTCTTTATCGTCTTTATTTTCCTCACTGACAATGCTCTGGTCCTGTAGACGCTGTAGGGTGCAGCGTGACCAGAGGATTGTCATTGAATTGGAAAATATAGGCGATAAGGAGTTAAATATTGGACTTTTAGACCCACAATGCAACTGTCTGGCTACAAAACACTTGGATTATGCTGTTTGGAGAAATTTAATGGATATTTTATTCTTTTTGGAGCTGTAAATAGTTTGGGAGAAGACTGAGATGAAACTACGGGGGCTAACTCGCTGTTTTGTGGTCCTGCAAACTTCAACGGAGTTTCAGCTGACATGGGGGTAGATAATGACTGAATCTTCATTTTTTGGGGGTGAACTATTCCTTTAAGTCACTCTGGACAAGGGCACCGGCGCCATGCCTGAAACGTAAAATAGTGCAGAGTAACATTTCAGTCTTCACCCAGACGCTGGCCGCACAGTAAAAGCTTCCAGAGTGATGTATGTGTGGGAACTATCTTTCCTGACATAGAAGAACGGCGGGATCGAGGCCAGCTAAACTAAAAATGGAAACCGAGGCGTTATTTCGGTCAGAAGCGCCTCTCATCCGGGTTCACCCCGCTTTCCAAAAGCTCTGGATGGGTGTGAGTGTGTGGAACGGCGCCGCGGGACGGGCGATCCGAATTTGTGGAGATCAGTGCAATGGCGGCGGCGTTTACTGCAGAGAGAGGGTAATGACACGGTGGCTGTTTATATGCCGGGGACAGGAAGAGGCTAGGGCTGCAGCCGCACACACACACACACACACACACACACACACACACGGAGGTAGATACACACACATACACAAATGTCAAGTCGCTCTAACAGACATAAAAAAAAAAAAAGACTCAAATGCATTCACGAAATCACGCGCATATAAACGCTTTGGCTTGCTCTCACTTTGAAAACACACACACACACACACTTTCCCTCAGAGACACACACATGAAAAAAGTCACACACACAAATCTCACACTCAGTTTCCTTGTCTGTCAAACACACTCAAAATCACACACACTCTCAGTTTCTCACACAGAAACACACACAAACTTAGTTTTCACTTTATTCTCTTATTTTTTTATTTATTTGCTCTTTCTCTCTCTCTCTCTCTTTGAAACACTCACCAAGTTTCTCTCAGGGACTCACACGTTCACAAAATCTCACACACACACACTCACAGTTTCCCTGTTGTTCACACACACATACACAAAATCACACACACACACACACACACATTTTTAGCTCTCCCTCCTCTTTCCCAGCCGTGAGGTTGTGGGAGGAAGCCCAGGCCAATCAGTTTGGGAGGAGGAAGAGGGGTGGGGTGGGGGGGGGAGCTGCACACGCCCGTAATGCAAATTACAATTTGCACTCCGCATCGCCACCACCGACCCAGCCACAACACACACGCACACACACACACACACGCGCTGAACTGTGGGTATTTTGAGAGGCTTGTCAAAAACGTAAAACTCTCCAAACTGCACGGATGCAGAATGCAGAGTTTGCTTCTGCGTGGAGGAAACTCAACAGAAATTTTCCAACATAGCAGCTGGGAAAAGGGAAGTTCCCATTACTCATGTGCATCATGTATCTCCATTCCAGTTCTCCTAATTAATAAATCCTCGAATATTGGAACATCAGCAACACATTTTGTTTCACTTAGAACGACTGCTGCTATTGAAAATGATCACAATGTTGATATACGAGGCAAAAAAGTGCAGTAAAATAATTTTGTTCCTCAAATCATCAAGACTAATAATTGTGATTAATTAAAGTATCAAACAAAATAAGTGGAATTTTAAATTTAGCCGTTGGAGGAAGCCAATTCTTAGAGAAAATGAACAAAATAAAACAGACTGATTCCTCCATATTGAATTATAGTGCAGCGATCCTCCCTGTTGCTGCAGTAAAACAGATGGCTCAATGCAGCTCTCTGTCGGGGCCTTTAATGCTGAGTCAGCAGTGTGTCTGGGTGTGTGTGTGTGTGTGTGTGTGTGCGTGCATGAACACAGTCGCAGCGGCTCGGCAGGTGGGGCGGCAGACACATGACGAGGGATGAACATGGTAGGTAAAATAAATAAAATGAATACAAAAAAGACTCAGATGCAAAGGCTACAAGCTAAACACTACACAGTCTACCACAGCAGCAAGTCCAGTAGCTTCGGGTTCAGCAGTTTCCGGAGCTCGGCGGACTATAAAAAGCCACATTTAACTAGATGAGGCCGTGATCACGTGGCGTGCTTCACTGAGCGCCTGCTTCGGTCACGGCAGGCGAGCGTCTCCAAGTTTAAAAGAGCAAATCGGCACTAAATCACACGGGACAGAAAACTGCTGCTGCACCGCTCTCTGTGGGCTGACACTGTAAAGCGTGTTTGCGCTTCTGGCCACGCCCCCGATCAGTGATGTCACAGCAGGCGTTTGGCCTTAACACACCTGCTTTGACATCGCTGTTGGCGCAATCCAACAAATGAATACAGAGCAAATCAGCAGCGCCTGGAGGAACGTAAAGCAGCCTCTTACAGTTTCACTTTCGCTACCGGCTTGTTTTTAGCAACATCAAGACCGCTAGAAGACTTAACTAACTGTCTCTAATGTTGCATCACATAGAGAGATCAAGGGGCGAGCTCCAGCCAAAAGTAGTATCTAGTATCTTGGTTAGGGCAGCTAGTAGGGAAGGGACAATATGCTTGTCTCACGATACGAATCGATACGCAATACGGGGTTCGATACAACTAGGATACGAAAAGAGTCTCACTGTGCAGAATTGTGTTTATTTCTGAGACACAAATCTTTCCAGCGATGGCATTGGCTGCTAGAATGTAAACAACAATTTAAAAATGTCATTATAAAGTGTAAATTGTATAATTTGGATGGAGAGCTTGTGAAACTGTGATGGGCAAGCCGTCTCCTTTGTGATTACTACAGCAGAATAACATGGAGCTAATATCACTATTCATTTTTCTGCCCCATGATACGTATTGTCACATTTTTGCATTGCAATATATTGAATTTCGATATGTTGTCCCATCCCTAGTAGCTAGCTAATTAATTAGTTAATTACATACAACAAGACACTCCTTGTGCCCCTTTTGAGGTCTTGCTTTCTCTACACTTTGCGTTTGAGCCGGAGAAAAAAAAAAAACGAGTCCCGTCTGATCACGGCCCTCGATCCACTGCTGTAATATTATCAAGTCATATGAGGAAGCAGAGGAAGGAGATAATGCTGAACCCGAGCCGCTTTCAGGACGCTGCTGTCAGAATCAAGGAGGCGGAGGAGATGGATGGATGGATGGTCGTACGGATGAGAGAAAACGAGAGAAGGAGAGGAAGAGATAGAGAGAGAGAGAGGATAGTTACCTGCGTCCACGTCAGCTAGTTTACAAGAGCAGCCAAGAAAGAAGAAAGAGAGGGGAGAGGAAAACAAAGCAAATCAAAGGTTCAGCCCCAGTTATGCATGCACAGTCAAAAACCAGCACACAGCATCAGACAGACGGAGAGAGAGAGAGAGAGAGAGAGAGCGAGAGAGAGAGAGAGAAGAGGAGAGTGCAAAAGTTTATCAGGGCAAAGAGATAAAAAGATGTAGGAGAGAAAAGAGAGCGGGGGGGAAAGAGAAACAAGAGAAGACGAGAGTGCAAGAGTTTATGGGGCGAAAGAGGCAAGAAGAAAAGAGACAAAAAAGATGAGAGCAAAAGTTTATGGGGGTGAGAGACAAAAAGAGTCAGCAGAGAAAGAGAGAGTGACAACAGAGGGAACGAGTGAGAGAAAGAGAGACAGATTGAAAGAGAGAGCAATGAAAAGAGAGGAGGGCAAAAGTTTACAGGGGCAAAAGATAATGAGGCAGGGAGGAGAATGAAAGAGAGAAAGTGAAAAAAAGAGGCAATAAGGGAGAGAGAGAGAGCGAGGGAGAGCAAGATAGAGCGGAGGGGAAGTGAGAGTGAGATAGGCAGAGACAGAGAGAGAGAGAAGATTGACAGAGAGAGAGAGAGGAGGATAAAAAAGGAAAACAACAAGTGTATGCAGTGTTGCATTTCCCAGGACAGACAGAGGCCAGAACAGTGAGTGGAACAGAGTCAGCACACAGAAAACACACTTCATATCACTTTCTAACACCATGATCCTCTCTGGGCCGGAGGAGAGGGACGGATACTCAGACGATCCTGGCTGGGCCGACTGTGGCACGGACCGGCTTAGTCTGGTTCGATTTGACAACAATGGATGCTATTTTTACAGACGCTTTTACCGAAACCTCAGAACGCACGCTACTTTTTGCGGAACTCAAGTATTAATTGCTTGAGACTTGACTTGACGCATGAAGAGAAGACTTGAGACTTGACTTGACTTGGGTTCTGGTGACTTGGGACTCGACTCTGACTTGTACTTTGATGACTTGAAAAGGTTTCTAAAGTCTTGACTTGAGATCTTGTGTTTGTGTAAATGACTTAGATTGAAAGTGATGAGATTTGTTCCAGCGGACGACTGAATTTAAATTCTGTTTTCTGAATTTGTATGGAATGATTGAATTTATTGAAGTTGAGACCGATTATAGAAATCAAACTCATGATGCTCTTACCAAGTTTTTATCCTATTAAAACCATATTGCATTGAAAAGTCCTAGATATTTAGTTTTCTTTGAGATATTAAATTGATGCTGGACTCTTGGATTTGTTCTGACTTGACTTGCTGTTCTACATTTAGACTTGGGACTTGACATTAATGACTTGGACTTGACTTGGACTTGACTTGCTGTTCTACATTTAGACTTGGGACTTGACTTGAGACTTGTGCCTCCAGACTTGAGACTGACTTGGGACTCGAGCAAAGTTGACTTGATCACACCTCTGTTTTGCAGTATAGTGACTCTCATAGTGGCTTGTCATGCTAACCATCAATTTGTTATAATCTCATTTGTGAAAGGCAGAGGTAACAGAGAAAACACGCCAACAGAATAGGATATCCAAATAATGTTTGGTTACCTGAATAAGTGGCTGGTAGAGAAACTTACAAGCCACAGTCATAATTTACCAGCATTAGACTGGTGGCTGGTGGTGATTTCCCAGCCAGAGCTCAATTCTCTTTTAATGGATTCCATATGTGGCATTTCTTTGAGCGGTGAAACACTCGGCAATTTTTTGGCCATTGTCAAACAGGCAACTCCCCCGGCAACAGGCAACAAAGTGAGCCACAAGGGGTGAAAAATCAGCTCAGCTCTATCCTGGCAAGAATATGTGATTAATTCAACAATGCTGAGGCAACTCCTTGGGTGCTGTTGCCCTAAAGGTTGCAGGGTGTCATTGCCTTAAGGAGTGACTAATTTCAGGTTTATGGCAATGCAACGCCAACCTGAGAATGACAGTTTTGTTGCAGAGTACAGTTTGGTTTTGCATTCTGTGGTGTATTCTGCTCATTAACACAGAACCTTGTCTAAGGCCTGCGAGGGAATGCTAGAGCCAGGCTGCCGTCTGCAGTCAAGGCTCCAGTCTGCAGCCTAAGAATAGTGCTGGTTAGTGGCTTTGTGGCGCTGTGGTTACCCCGCCGCTCGCAAGGCACCAACTACACTCCGCTCTCAATCAATCGCCATGGGAATTCGGGCAGCCAGATATTTTTAGATATGGGGAATTTCAAAACAACATCAGGTTCCCCTTTTTTCTTCCCCCCCTTTCTTTCTCGGCGGTTACGCAACGATTTCAAAGAGTTGGGAGCTTTTTTTTGTAATTAGAGCGGAATCGCTACTTCCTAGATGGACGGCGGTGCCAAGTATTTAGATCAAAGATTTCGGGGAGCTGTTGTTTAGAGCTGGCTCGGGCACGGTATGCGAGGCTGCTTGAAAAGCCGTGTCGTGTTGCTTTTGGCAGCGCTGCGGTGTAATTGAGGCCGCGCGGTGGAAACAGAGCGTCGGACATTAGCGATGGAGCTGTTCCCCCCCCCGCCGTCCCGACGCTGGAGTCTCGGACTATGAAGCTATGAAGGGCATTCTCTGTGCAAAGAATGCTTAAAGGGATATTTCACTTTACGTTTCAGTACGCACACCTCCACAGGAGTTCAGCAACAGTCAGCCTCCAGCATTTGTTGCCCTGGGGATTCAGCCACCACCAACATTCAGGATTTATTCCCAGCTTCCATATTGGTGCTTGCACTCACGCAAAATGTATTTATTGATCCAGAAAACAGAACGCCACAGTATAAGCTGGATCTTTGTTTCCTTTCTGATTGATGTGTTAGAAGTATGACTTTTAGACTTGCTGTTCAAAAGTGCTGAACACCTGGAGTCCCCAATTTGGCGGTTAACCATTCATCAACTCATGTAGGGGCATGTGCACTAAAAAATGAAATGGTTCTACCAGGGTGACGTATCACCTTAAGGGGCCCTTAGAAAAAGTGTATCCTTTCCTTTCCCGTCTCTTACTCGTTAATTCAGAACATCTAAGGCTACTGGTTTCTCAAACTGGTTGCGGCCGATTCCGGTGGGTCCCCACATGACAAAAGAAGCAATGTTTCAACCCCAAATACGCTATGTTTGATGGATTTGTAGGCTTAGCACATACAAAGGGGTCAAGTAGGGTTAATAAGGCTGAGTTCCACAGAGAGGGATTAGATTTCTCTTTTGTGTCCCAGGCTGAGAAAGTGCATTGGCTGGGGTAACAGCTCCTCCAAACGTCTGAACGTGGAGATCTACTGGTGGTGGGTAGGAAGGGGAAGTGACACCAGCCACCCGCCAAATACTGGTCAATTCTGGCCAGTGGTTGATAAGTTTGCCTGTTCCGCCAGCCACTAGATAACAACGATAATACTTTATTGATCTCCCATTGGGAAATTCTCCTTTCACTTGCCAACTTTCCAAAGGGAGGTCGGAGGTCAGGGTCGGCTATAGAACAGCACCCACGGAGCGGGAGAGGATTCAGTCTTGCTCTGTCGCATTCAAACATCCATTTCTTTTGCCTGGGAAGAATTGAGAGTGGCTGGTGAAATGTTTGGATTCACCTGTCACTGCGGTGGAGGTAAAAAAAATGGTAGGTAGGGGTAGAGCAAAAATTTGAAAATGATGGGTAGGTAGAGCAAAAATATAGGTTTCCAGTGAGGGGAAAGCAGATAAAGTACGGGGTGCATGTGGATGACTTACATTGTGTTTCCTCTACAGTGTTGGATTCTTTTTCTCTTTACTTCTAACGGAAAAGATGCAGCATTACACATCGAAGCACAGAGAGCTTAAGGTGTTTTTAGCACTGTAGCACACCACAGTGCGCTAGAAGTTAAAAATATCAGAGCAAAGGCAGGAGTGACAGCAAGCATCTGTTTGGCTCTATGAGGAGAAAGATTTGGAAGAAACGCATGACTGCCTGAGTATCATGCAAACCCTGAACTGAGCTGAAATGGGTGTTTGAATACAGCACATCTTCCAGAGACAAAAAACACCTGCTAAGAGGTAGAGATAAACTTCAGCCATTAGTCAGAAATGTACCATCTCTTTGGGAAGTATCATCCCCCAAGCCCACCCAGTAGAAATAGTTTCCCCCTCTCTAAGAGCAGCCTTATATAGTCTTCTATCTCCTGAAGTGTGGGAGGTTCTGAGTGGGACTATCTGCAATATCCATGAGAAAGCTCCTCCACGGCCCTCGTGAGAGCCGGAGCTGAAGTGTTGAAATATTAAGGGGAAACACGGGGCTTTGTATAAGTGGGTCTTCGCCTGGAGAGGCTCGTGTACGGCGTGCGGGGGAGTTGGCGGGGGGAGCATGTCGAGCGCTTTAATATTGGATGAGGAATATGGCCGTCTCCGCGGGGCGTGCGAGGAGTGCCGCTATAGGAAGCTATATATCTCTGGTGTGCCAGGACTCGTCATCTTTTTTTTTTTTTTTTTTCTTTCCCCAAGGAGAACATGGGCTTCACCATTAAAAGATTTAGAAGCACAGGAAAGAAACTTAGGAAGGGGATGTGTGAAAATCGTTGAAAATAACCATCCTTACTTTATATCTCAAGTTTCACATCTGCTCCTTTGTCAATTTTGTATTTTATTTGAGGCAGCGTAAAGTCATTTTTAAGAGTGTTTCGCTGTTGTTAGATTAAAAAAACACATATCTGCAATATAGCTTTCAGACGTCACGGATATCTGAAAATATACAATGCTGTTTCAAGAGGTTTCAAGCACTCTAGAGCCGTAAAACTCATTCATCACATAAATGAATGATGCAAACTTTCTATCCGAGTCTGAAAACAATCAAGAGATCCCCACCAAAATTGCGATTATGTGTTTTTTCTGCAAAATATAGAGATACGTCACTAAAACATGGACTGAATGTCAAGTGTGGACTGTAGAGATCTCCTCTCTTTTCCAGCATTTCTGCTCTGTTGGACGATTTGTTTCTTTTTTATATTAGTAAAGGACGAGGAAACAAGGAGAGGGAAGGAAACGAGAGGAGGCGACTATAAACTATTGCGATCCCCCTCGAGGCTTGGCTTGAGGAGAGGCAGCAGGATGACAGGGTGGGGAGGGGAGGGAGGGAGGGGAGTTACTAGCTTCAGGCTTTTGCGTGCATGGAATAGACGTTGTTAACCTACTATTATGCCAGCCAGGGTTTTAATCCAGCCTCAATTTATTATTTTCCTCTCTCTCTCTCTTTTTTTTAAAGTTGATTTAATCTTCTTTTTTTCATTTAGTGGATGTAATCTTGGATGGGTTGTAGGGTGACGCTGGACGAGTTTTGGCACGAGAACGCGAGATATCGTGAAATTGGCGGCGGACGGAGCGACTGCGTTGACCCAGCCAGATCCTGAGAGAGAGAGAGAGAGAGAGAGAGAGAGAGAGAGAGAGAGAGGAGGAGGAGAAGGAGAAAGAGAAAGAGAGAGACACAAACATACAAACAAACTTTCTTACCTTCAGGAGACTCTTCCTGGACGTAGGTTCCTGTCAGGTACCTGTGGACCAGCGCCGACTTGCCACTGGCCAGGTTACCCACAATGCCCTGGGTTTGGGTGGGGTGGAGGGATTGGTCAGCATCAAGTTAACAACTGGTTTGATGGTTGCTAGAATTTGAGAAGGTTTCTGGTTCGATGTATTAAGTAGAGTGATCCTGGTGGGAAGCTTGAAAACTACAAGCAGGGTATCTATTAGTTTGTGTGTGTGTGTGTGTGTGTGTGTGTGTGTGTGTGTGTTTCACCCGTTCGTCCCGGGTAACTCACCACTTTTAGTTCTGGTACCGACCGACTCAACGTCCATTCCTGGCTGTTCACAAAGGCATCTGTAACAGAGAAAGAGACAAAAAACACAACTGTCAATCAACTGTACAACACACACACACACACACACACACGAGTGGCAGCCCTTCAGTTGTCCCGGCAACGAGGGACCCAATCTGTTCCTACTCAGTGGTCTCATGTCAAGCAAGGAAGAGAGAGGGAGCGAGAGATGGAGAGAGAGGAAGAGAAGGTTAAATGAGAGGAAAAAGAAGGATGGCAGGCATGAAGAGAGAGAGGATGGAGAAGAGGATGGGGGAGGAGCCTCATTAGAGCTGACAGTTGATTGACAGCATGGGGGGGGCAGTAGTTCAGTGGTTCATGGCAGACTGAACAAGATAACAGGACACATACAGACACAATATGGGACAAAGCTGCAGTGCTGCAGAGCGGAGAGGAGAGGAGGCAGAACGAGACGACAGAGGAGCTGCAGAGACTCACCCAGATAAAGGAAACAAACTAAGTCACAGTCATTAGAACTGTGTATCGCTTATAAGTTTAGTTTTTGAATGCAACACTGAAAACAGCAAAATTGAAAATTGAGCGCAATATTCTTCAACCTCAATTAGTTTCCTAATTTCAGTTTTGTTCATTAAAAAACTGAATGAATTACTGGTCTCAGACACTAAACTGGGTTAATGAAAAACAAACACACAAATGAGCCTAAAATCTCAAATTTGCTTTTATCTGCGGGGCAACAAATTGAGATCTTAGAATAATGGACTCAATTTTCCATCTTTGTAATATCAATTTTGAATTTAACTGATAAGTGTTACACAGATCATCCCCAGATTTTTACCAACTAATCAGATAGGATCAAAAGTAGTCTAAGAAACAACTTTATTAAAGAGGAACTTTCTAACTTCTACTGTTACTGTAACGAAGTCAAATGACTCATTACTGTCAAAGTCACTTTCCCAACACTGCTGGTAAGTGACGGTGAAAGCGGCAGCCAGGCTCCGGCCGGCAGACCCGCTGTCCCAGTTGCACTGCTTAATATTTCATTGGGCAGCAGCTGCAGTGCGACTGGCGCCCATCGGGGATCCATTGAGGCTCAACGGGCTGCTGGCAGGAGGCCGGTCTGCGGGGAGGCGGGGCTAAACGGCTCCTGACCAGCCGGACCAATCAGAGAGCTGCTGGAGGGGGAATTAGCTTAGACTAATGTCACTTCTGGGCTGATTCTCACAGGCTTCATTTAAAACGACAACACTGACAGTTTTTCCTTTAAAAGGTTTCAAAACCAACCGACTTGCTCCAACTGCAGAAGAGACAGAGACTTTTCATGGTTGTGAATTTAGAAGAACATTGTGTTTTCTGCCAAAGTATTCTGTGAAGTCTATGGGGATCTGTTAACATCTGCTAACATGGCTGACATGACACTAATAAACCAGAAGGTAAAACACTAGCCTTCTACTTTACTACTTTAGTGTGTGTGTGTGTGTGTGTGTGTGTGTACGGTTTGTGTGTAGCCCAGAGTGTGTGTGTGTGTGGTTCTGTCTATGAGCCAGTGCAGAGGCAGTGAGGCTAGGAGGTCATGGGAAATGGGGGGGTGGGGGGGTGGGGGGGGGGGGGGGGGGGGTGGAGGGAGTGGTGGCAGGAGCTGATAGGCTATTCCTCCCTCCCACACACACACACACACACACACACATACAAGCCACACTGAAATAACACACACAAAATGTGACTGTGTCTGCTTTTGTTCATATTCAACTATTCATGTGGTGTGTGTGTGTGTGTGTGTGTGTGTGTGTGTGTGTGTGTGTGTGTGTGTGTGTGTTATTACAGTGTGATAGTGTCAGTGTTATCAGGGAGGTCCCATCCTTCCAACTCCAAAGGTTTTGTCCTGACCTCTATCTGCTTGAAGACACACAGCCTCCATCCTTCACTCAATACACACACAGACACACACACACACACACACACACACACACTCTCTCTCTCTCTCTCCAGTGACCTTTTTATCCAAAAAAGATATATGCTCCTGTATTACAGGGCACAAGACAGCCAAATCAAACCAATTCAATTCAGTTCAAAACTTCACTGTCCTATAAGTCAACTCAGTTTGCAGACAGGGTTCAAATCAAACACACAATAAAAACACATAAGAAAACTCGGGATGTGCAATTAGTCATGGAAAAGTGTGTGTCATGATTTTCGTTTCCACCATCAATCATAGAATATCAGCATATTGGCAATATTGAAACGTTTCATTTCACTGAGAATGACCGCTGTATTTGAAAAGATTGCCAAAAGTGCAATATAATATTTTTTCTTCTTACAAATTGGATTTTCTTTGCACATTTTATTTTTTATTTAATTGTTCAATCGTGTTTTTTTGTAAATCAATTCTTCATTTAAAGGCAGTAATGTATCCCAGAGTTTCCCTAACATTGAACATTGAATAAGGCATTGAATACCTCATCCTGCCTTAAACAGCTGCTGACACTAAAAGAATTTCATCAGTCTGGTTTCAGTGGAGAGTTTTAGTGTCCCATGATGCTCTGAATGCTGCTTCAGAGGCTTTTCCACCCTGACAAGAACAAACACTGTATGTAAACACTGAAAACTTGTGATTTATGGGCATGGAAAAGGTCAAATATAAGACACTCATCATTGGTACAAATTGGTAGCTTCAATACAAAAGTGTCGGTATTGGCCATCAAAAACGCATATCACTCAAACCCTACTGTGAGCATCAGCCATACTGCAGTAACACACACACACACACACACAGCATTAACCCTGTAGTGGCCTTGCGACACCTCGGCCCGGGTGTTAAGTAGGCCAGTGGGCCAGGCGGGCCGCGGCTCCGGAGAGCCAGCAGCCAGCTCCATTTAGACCCTTCATTTCCTTTACTAATTCATCAGCAGCAATCTGTGTCAGCCTGCAGACACACAGTGTCCCACCACTGCTCACTGAAAGGATGACCTGACAGAGAGAGATGGGGGGGAGAGAGAGAGAGAGAGAGAGAGAGAGAGAGAGAGAGAGAGAGAGAGAGAGAGAGAGAGAGGTAAAAGCCATCGGTCAAGAATGAGGACTGGTTAGAAAAAAAGTGCGGTGTGAAAAAAATATACAGTTTTTGTGGCCCTGATGTAAATATTCCAGGACTTTTCTATGACTCTAGGACTTCTGAGGTCTTACATTTAGAAATTCATATTGAAGGCCTTTAAAGACCTTCTCAAGACCTGCAGACATTATGTGTGAATGCTGTTTTTCAGTCTGGTTTCCACTCCAGTTGGACAGAAAACCACCATCTAATGCAACAAATGTGTGAAAGCTGGAAGCTGGAAAATACACTGCTACGTTCCTGTAAAATTACCTATTTATAAAACTCCCTGAAATTCCCTTATGTCCCCAGAGAATTTATCAAATTCCCTGAGTTTCCCTGTCTGGGAAACATTTCTCAACATTACATAATTTTCCAGAAATCCCATGACCAGTGGGAAACCTGGAATAAGGACTGATATTACTGTTGATTTTCATCTTTGTATTCATATTTTCAGCTTTGCAAAGTGCAACTGTGTAATGAAAGTTGCTATGCACATAAAGATGCATACTATATTACTCTTTATATGAGTATATGCTACACAGCAACCTAGATTTAGAAGCTATTAGGTCCATTAGGTCTGGTGTCATCACACTTCACTGCCTGTGTTGTTCTGACCCTGACTGACTGGCTGAGTGTGACTTTGTGATCAAATACAAAAGTAGTGGAATTATGCCTGAAGGTGTAAGTGGCTCCGAATCAGCTTTGTTGCTGTTTGTTCTCAATAGTTTTGAGTGGAATGTATCTTTAAAGAGTACATGTCAAGATGGATAAGGCAGGAAATGAAAGTAAAGTACTACTACCATTAGTACTACTACTAGTACTACTACTACTGCTGCTATTGGTACCACCTGTTACCACTTCTATAAATACTACTCCTACTACTATTGCTACTACGACTATTAGTGCTACTATTACTTTCCGTACCACCATTAGTACTACTACTGCTACTAGTATTGATACTACTACCCCTATTAGTACTACTACAAGTATTTATACTTCTACTATTAGTACTGTTACTACTATTACTTCCACTGCTACTACTAATAGTTCTACCACCACCACTACTAGTACCACTACATCTATTAGCATTGTTACTACTACTTTTACTATTACTGCTAGTTTCACCACTGTTACTTTTACTACTATTAGTAATAGTAGTGGTACTAATACAAGTATTGTTGCTACTACTACTACTAATATTAACAATAACTATTTGTATTTTGTTTTTTAGAGGTACAAAATACAACGAACCAAAGAAACATTAAAGAATCACAAAAAAAGTGAAGACAGGGTGAGTGTGCACACGTGTGTAAGGTGGTGTGTGTGTGTGTGCATGGTGGTGGTGGTGTGTGTGTGTGTGTGTGTAAGGTGGTGATGTGTGTGTGTGTATGGTGGTGGTGGTGTGTGTATGTGTGTGTGTGTCTAAGTTGGTAATGTGTGTGTGTATGTGTGTGTGCATAGTGGTGGTGGTGTGTATATGTGTATGTGTGTGTAAGGTGGTGATGTGTGTGTGTGTATGTGTGTGTGCATGGTGGTGGTGGTGTGTGTATGTGTGTGTGCATGTGTGTGTAAGGTAGTGGTGATGTGTGTGTTTGTGTGTGTGTGTAAGGTAGTGGTGATGTGTGTGTTTGTGTGTGTGTGTAAGGTAGTGGTGATGTGTGTGTGTGTGTGTGTGTGTGTAAGGTAGTGGTGATGCGTGTGTGTGTGTGTGTGTGTGTGTGTGAGATGTGGTGAAGGGGGTAGCTGACTGGAAAGAATCCAGAGAGCAGCTTCCCTATTGGCCGCCCGGCACACAGAGGGGGGGATTGTTGAGGGTTTACAAATGTCCGCCTGTGCTCCCTTGGCTCCTCCCTCTCCGCTGGGCAGGATGTTGATCCAGCTGCTTCCTGTTTTCAGAGGCCCTCCAGTTCCCCTCTGCTGGTCCCAGTAAGACCCACTGGCAGGGTCCCGGTGCCCCGGTGCCCCGTCCGGACCGCCGGACCCCAGACCGACGCTGGGCCATTTTTAGCTGGTCAGTTGGTCAACGCTATTTTAGTCTAAAACCCTAGTTGGCAAGTAAGATGCTTAAAGTGGCTGGTGAATTCTCAGATTAACTAGCCACTGTGGCCCGTAGATGAAGATATTTTGGAAGGTATCAATGATTTCTTTGTCTGTTCAGCCATGGTGGCTGTCGCTGCTCATGCCAACTACCCAGTTCTTCTTCTACTGTTTAAAATGCAAGGTTGAATCACTGTTGTGTTTAAGAAATCGGTGATAGAGAGGAGCAAAACCAACATTTACTTATCTAAAAATATTCACAGATTATTACTTTAAGGTTGATGCACCAGGGCGACGTGACACAGCAATGTACCTGCCAACAGGAATTAGAAGGAAACAAGGGGCAACATCTACAGTAAATCTGATCTAAGCAATAACAAGTTGCCGACTAATCAATACATCAGTGTTTGAGAGATCTCCTTGGGCGGTGTTGCTCTGCAGCATCGCTCATGTGCTTTTACTCCATTGATACTGACAGTGAGATGTGAGTTTGCCAGATGTGTTTGTTTATAAAACTCTCATTCATTCTATTCTTATTTCTATTCGATTTTTCTTTGCTACCATTTGCTGCTGCAGCTCCAAATCTTCCCACCAGGATCAACACGGTTTCATCTAATCTTAGTTATCTTTATCTTAATCTGAATATATGACATTCAACACAAAATACATTTCAATAGCATGAGTGGATACACGTTACAGGGAAGTGAACCTCTAACCCTGCCAGTGTTAGAGCAGTTCTCATGCTGCTGAGGCCAAACGGCTCCGCCAGACTGCAGCTGGGACAAGAAAAAAAAAAAAAAAACGGTGTTTATTGACCAAAATTGTGTTGAGTAAGCAAGTGGAGGGAAAATCCAGATGAGTTTTGGAGGGGCTTCTGGGTAAAAGAATTAAAATAAAAACATCTGGGAATGTGTGGGCTGCACACCTGAACTCGATCAATCCATCAACTGGCAAGCCCGCCCACCTACACACACACACACACACACACACGCGGACTCCACTGTCCTTCAACCCAATGGCTCATTTTCTAATACCCACACAGATACACACTCTCTCTCTCTCTCACATACACATACACACATACATACAGGCATGACACACACATGCACACACACATATACTGTATATACACACACACACACACACACACACACTGCTATGCGGAGGAAAGGGAAGTAGCCAGTCAGCAGTGTGAGGCAGTGAGTCATTCAGATGGAGAGAAGACGGATGGAGCTGCTGACTGCACACACACACTCATCCATACACACACACACACACATCAAAGACATACACACATCACGCGCATCCACAAGTGCACTCTCACACAGTCAGACACACACACACACACATAAAAGCAACACTCTACTCATTCTCATCCAACTAGCATACTCACTCTCAACTGTCTAGACACACACACACACAGTCCAATAGCATGATTGACATGTTTGTGTCTGAGTGTGAGTGTGTGTGTTTGTGTGTGTGTGTGTGTGTGTGTGTGTGTGTGTGTGTGTCCTCTGCTAGGGGACAGATAAGCGTGATAACACTCAGTGTCTGCTTCGTGTTAAATTAAGAGAGAGAGAGAGAGAGAGAGAGAGAGAGAGAGAGAGAGAGTTAAAGAGAGAGATGGACATGGAGAAAGAGGGATAGAAAGGAACAAATCGATTAGGAGAGGGAAAGAAAGAGGGAGAGGAAAAAAGAGAAAGTGAGATGAAGAGAAAGAAGGAGAGGAAGAAAGAGGGAGAAGAAAGATGGATATTAGAAGAGGAAGACAAAGATGGAGAGAGAAAGACGAGAGAGAGAGAAAGAAAGAAAGAGGGAGAGAGAGAGGAAGAAAGCGCTCCTCCACCTCCTCATCGCTCAGGGAGGGAAAACTTGGAAACGAGAGCGAGCGCCATGGGACCGAGCACGCTCCTCCATCCATCCCTCCATCCCTCCTGCCATCCCTCCATCCTCCTCTCCCCTGTCCCCGCGGTCTGCGCAAAAAAACAGAGCTGCAGGAGCGAGGGAGGAGAAGAGAAAAAAAAAAGAAAGGACGTGAAGTGAAAAGAAAGAAGACCAAAACACCAAGGAGGCCTTCAAAGGGAAGCGGTGTTGCGCTGCGGCTCTCCTGGCGCTCTGCAGAATAATCTCCATCATAAATTCTCTTTTATTCCAGACGTTTGTGTCTATTTATATGATCTGCTCTCCCCCGGCAGGCCTGCCGACACGCATGAGGAGAGACACGTCCAACAAGCAACTTCTCCCAGTTACTGCCAACGCTAAGCTAGGTTCTCACAAACTTATGTATCGCTTATTGGCGAGGATGTACTGATCAGGTTCGATGTGATCAGCTGATCTCCGGGCCGATTAAATTGATCAGAGCATCTGAAAGTTTCAGAAAGTCAAATTTAAGACATTTGAAGTAACTCTAATGCTAAATAACCCTAGACCTTTAAACCCTAAATAGTACGAACCTTAGACCTTTAACCCTAAACCTAAAGAAACTTAGGCCTTTAAGCCTACAGAACCCAAGACCTTTAATTCTAAACCTGAAGAACCCAAGACCTTTAACTCTAAACCTGAAGAACCCAAGACCTTTAACTCTAAACCTGAAGAACCCAAGACCGTTAACATAACAATGAAGAACGCTAGACCTTTAAAACTATTCCTGAAGAACCAAAGACCTTTAACGCTAAAGCTAAAGAAACCAAGACCTTTAACCGTAACAATAAAGAACCCTGGACCCTTAAAACTCTAAAGAACCTAAGACCTTTAACGCTAAACCTAAAGAACCAAAGACCTTTAACCGTAACAATAAAGAACCAAAGACCTTTAACCGTAACAATAAAGAACCAAAGACCTTTAACCGTAACAATAAAGAACCCTACACCTTTATAACTTATTCTAAAGAACCTAAGACCTTCAATCATAAACCTAAAGAACATAAAACCTTTAACTGTAACAATAAAGAACCCTGGACCCTTAAAACTCTGAAGAACCCAAGACCTTTAACCATAAACCTAAAGAACCAAAGACCTTTAACCGTAACAATAAAGAACCCTGGACCCTTAAAACTCTAAAGAACCCAAGACCTTTAACCATAAACCTAAAGAACCAAAGACCTTCAACCATAAACCTAAAGAACCAAAGACCTTTAACCGTAACAATAAAGAACCCTACACCTTTATAACTTATTCTAAAGAACCTAAGACCTTCAACCATAAACCTAAAGAACATAAAACCTTTAACTGTAACAATAAAGAACCCTGGACCCTTAAAACTGTAAAGAACCCAAGACCTTTAACGCTAAACCTAAAGAACCAAAGACCTTTAACATAATGAGGAACCGCAGACCTTTAAAACTTATTCTAAAGAACCCAAGACCTTCAACCCTACACCTAAAGAACTCTAGACCTTTAACCCTAAACAGTAAGAACCCAAGACCTTTAACCCTAAAGACACAAAAAGCTGGTAAAATCAGACCATTTCCAACTGAACATAGTATGAAAGTTGAAACTACAAAAGCGTCAGAATAAGAGTGACTGCTGAATTAATGGAGTAGAAGCTGCAAACGTTTATATGGTATTTACTACATTTTTGTTTTTCACGATTATAAATACAACTGCGTGATTACGACTTCTCGAATCTGCTGCTATAACCTCTCAGATGAAGTCTTGCATGTCACAAATGGCGAATCTGCACGCTGTCACTTTTGTTGCGGGGCATTTGCTGCAAAAAAGTGACTTGCAGACTCGTGGCTGCTGACTTGCACATTTGTAAATCCTTTCTGTGAATTCAAGTTTTAGGTGTGTGCACGCAGGTGTGTGAATATTGTCTGTGAGTGTAAATTCTAACATGCAAGTCCGCAATAATACCTGCATATTAAATCACGTTCTGCGCCGTATGCATGTTGTTCGATAGGTAAGGCAACATTGACGTTCTCTGCTGTCTGTGTGTGTGTGTGTGTGTGTGTGTGTGTGTTTGAGCGAAGCCAGTTGCAAGGCAGAAAGACTGTGACCCAGACACAACAACACTAAACCAGACATGATAACAAGGAAGGGTCTCTGTGACCCAAAATGCACTTTAACAAGGTCTGGAGACTGTTTTCCCTTTGAGTTGCGTTCAAGTTCAATTAGACTGAAAAGCGCTTTTCACAAAACAGGTTCATTACAAAACGCTTTACAGAGCAACAGAGAACAGGAGAGCTTGTGTGTATGTACCTATACACACACACACACACACACACACCTCAGTGGAAAGGATGCTGATCAAGACAATTGGAAACATAAGGGACACACATACACACACACATATACACACACTTTCCTCTGTCCTCTGCCAGCAATTGCTATGCGCTTCCTTCCAGGTGGGTGATGCTGTCAAACCCGCTTTCCTTTGTTTACCGTCACACACACACACACACACACACACACACACACGGTGTGTATGGACCCTGTCAGAGCACGCCAAGCTGTACACGACCACAGCATGCATCAACACACACTCACACATGGCATTGCCTAGCTGTATCAGCAGAGATGGAGAGAGGGAAGGAGAGAGGAGAGAGAGAGAGAGAGAGAGAGAGCGAGAAAGAGAGAGAGATGTAATTCACCCAGGATGCCAACAGAGCATCCTGGGTGAATTAAGTAGGGAGACAGAGAGAGAGAAGAAAATATATGGAGAAAGGGAACAAACAAAGGAAGCGAGAAGAAAAGAAGAATTAAAACAAGGGATGAGAATGAAAGGAAGCAGCTAAACAAGACTAGAAACTAGGAATAGAGGAGAAAACAGCACCGCTGCCACGCAAAAAATACACCAGTCCAATTTTGGTGGGTTTATTTCTCTCACTTGAATGTAAAGTTTCCCTGGTCATTTATATGCTGATTGAGTTTCATAAAACCTTTTAAAACCCCATTGTAGAATTTTAGAAATGCATGGATGTCAATGAGAAAATAAGCTTTATTTTCTTCATTCACAAAAACCTGACTTTTTGGAAGTAGGTGGTTTTGTGTCTGACATCAGCGTGGGCCGACAGACAGAGAGAGAGCGAGAGAGAGCACTGAAAACAAGGAATGGATGGAGGAAAAGAGAGAAGAGAAAGGGGAGGATGAGGGAGAAAGGAGGAGACGAGAAAGAGGAGAGAGAAGACCAAAGAAAAAACTGAATGTAAAAATCCACCAGTAAAAGACAAAAGAAAGAGAGAGAGAGAAAGAAAGAAAGGAAAGAAAGAGAAAAGAGTGACAGCGACATAAAGAGCAGAAAGAGAGAGAGAGGATGGATGGAGGGAGGAGAGAGAGAGTGAGAGAGAGGAAAAGCAGTGGAAGAGCCCATTAGTCAGTATGAAGCAGCGGACTGAGACTGTTGTGGCCCATTAGCCGGCTCCTATGGAGTTTATACAGAGAAAAGGGGGAATTAATGGCACAACACAGGCCTATTAGCTCGCTGTAACCTTAAACGGCCTCAAAACAGCAGCCACACACACACACACACACACACACACACACACACACACACACACACACACACACACACAGGACAGCAGAGGAGAAAGGCTCCACAGCCCTACACAGCCAAAGAGCTGGAAGTGCTTGAGCAATGAAACCAAGACAAATAACTTCCACGTTTATCTGCTGTCCAGACAAAAGTGTTGTTGATACACTTAATTGGAAAAGCAATTCATAATTTTCTCTATGTGAAACCTCCAACCCAGTTGTGGCTTTTAAAACAGACGGAAAGCTGTTACTGCTGTTTGCAGGGCGGTGTTTTGTCGTTTTACCTAAGACAACGTCAGGAAACTTTTGTCAACATACCACAGTGGCCAGTAACCGCTTCAAATATTTCACCAGCTAACTAGTTTTCTAAAATATTCACTAATCTACAGGATCTGGTGTGTTACATAGAAACCTGGCTTGGATGTTTGAAGAAAGAGAAAATGTGTGTGGGAGTGGGTTTGTCACTGTGGTTCTCCATAAGAAATGGACCTCCAGATGATGGTTGGTTACCTGACAGAGTCTCTGCTAGTAGTTTACAGCACCTGGACAGTCCATGTGTTTCCACAGGTACTAACTGGTAATCTATAGTCAGGGTCTTAGCCGTCTTTCTCCCTCCCTGCAGGTTACAAAACAGCCGTAGCTAGCAGGCCAAAGTGTCATGAGCAAATTCATGTTTACAAGTCAACTGTTCCAATTCCAAAGTGCTCAAACCTTTTCTTACTCCCACCAGAATAAACATTGAGATTAGCCTGTTGTTTAAAGTCTTGTCAAAACGCTTGCCAGGGATTCAAGGACACTATTAGCCTGGAGCCTGGAGCCTGGGGTCTGGGGCCTGGAGCCTGGATCCTGGGGCCTGGAGCCTGGATCCTGGGGCCTGGGGCCTGGAGCCTGGAGCCTGGGGTCTGGGGTCTGGGGTCTGGAGCCTGGAGTGTAGCTGGGAACCTAGCCTGAAAGACTAGCTAGAACCTTAGCCTGCAACCAAGCCTGGAACCAACACTGAACCCAAGTCTGGAACTTAGCCTGAAACCTAGAATGAACTCTAGTCTGGAACGTAGCCTGGAACATTGGCCCTGCGCTCAAAGGTGCTACTAGCTTAGCCTGGAACAAAGGTGCTATTAGCTTAGCCTGGAACCTGGCCTTGTATGTTAAACCCAGGTTAGCTGAACAGAACTGAATCAATTACTTTACATTCAAGTCCGGCCCAACTCTGTAAGCTTTAGTATAACCCAGTCTTAGCCAACTCTATACTACTAACTAGACTAACCCTAGTGAAGTTCCAGTACCAAAAGAAAACCAAGGCACTTTCTCTCAAGTGCTTTCTCCTAAAAAAAAAAAAAAAATTCCCATGGCTAAACAACATGTTTCTGCAAAACCTCCTTCATCAAGTAGGTCTGAGTACACATGAAAGAGGTTTTTCATTTGATTAAAACTCCAGTGAGCTCTTCTTTTGTTTCACAAGCAAATTTTAAAATAGTTAATGGAGCAGAGAGCCAGGATGCTGTCTGGTGTCTTCTCCCAACACCTCATGCTGACTCAAACTATCCCAGCTTTGGAGATTTGATTTTAACTTTGATACGACGCATAAATTATCCCGCTGTAACCTCGGAGGGATATTCCCATCCACCACCAGACACATGCTGGTGAATTTGGCCTGTGGCTGGTAGGTTTGTTTACTCTGCTAGACACTTTGGCAGGTAACCAACCAGGAATATTGAGTTTCACTGAGTAGGATGGTGAGAGGTGGGAAAGTTTTGGGTGTGAAGCTGAGGACGAGGTGTAAGCCACAATGTAATGGTAAGGTACAGTAGATGTGTAGATGAGTGTTGGTCTGATCTAGTGTATCACAACTGTTAAGACCACCCTGAGCAACATTTTCATGTCCATAAATTTCCATTTTTTACATTTGCCTGTTGTCTGGTGGGTCTTCCCTGGGAAAAAATCCCCTGGCACGCAGTAAGTAATGCGTTTTATGTTTCCAACAGCAAGCAGCAATAGAATAAATAGAAGAAGAACTGGGCAGTTAGCATGAGCAGCGATAGCCGCCATGTCTGAACAGATTAAGAAAAGAGGTTAATGTCGATCCAAGTATAAACGGAGGTGGGTCTGCGATGGCTCTGGAGGCGTTGTTGGCCTGATTCAACCAAACATCTCGGATGGGAGGGAAAGTTTGGAATCAACAAACTATCGGTAAAAGCTTCTCGCTCTTGTACAGCCAGAGATCGTTTAAAGTAAACCAGGTTAAAATTAGCATGTGAATTGTGGCTATGAGGCCGTTTAGTGAGGGAGGACACAAAGCAGCGGTATGGAAAGACCGCACATAGGTGTAGATAATAATAAACCCACTGAACAATAGCTGGAAGTCCACCTGGAGGGGAGGGATGGAGAGATGGAAAGAGAGTGATAGAAAAGGTGAACGTACAAGAGTGTAAATCAAAGAGACAGGCAACAAGAGAGGAGAGAGAAAAAGGAGTAAAGAGAGAGATGGAAAGAAAGAGAGAGAGGGGGGGTTACAGAGAGGGCAAGTGTATGAGTGTATCAAAGAGACACAAATGGATGAACAAGGAGAAAGAGCGAGAGGAAGTGAAGTAGAGAGAGAGAGAGAGAGAGAGAGTGGTAGAGAGAGAGCAGGTAACAGTATCAGAGAGACAGACAATAAAGAACACCTGGCAGCCGGCCAAGAAGGCGCCGAACAAAGCCACGCTCCGCCGGGTGGGCGCTGCCCTCCACACACACACACACACACACACAGAGAGAAACAACTCCGGCGTGGTTTGTTATGTGTTGCAACATGCGGCGCTGCTGCAGCAGCATGCGGGCTGCGGTCCCTGGCGTGTGCCACGGCTGCCGCAGGGCTGGCAGCGCTGGCGATGCCAACGCCTGTGCCAACCAGACCAGAGACATTACTGGGTTTTTTTAGTCTACCGGTCTCTGTGGCCGGTGACTCGCAAAATACACCAGCCATGTTCACCAGTTCTGAAACCGACGAGGGCTGCACCACGTACTGGGTAGAATCCTGTATCGCCATTTCACTTTTACACACTCTTGTGTAAAAGTGTTTTAGATTGTTGTATCCATGCATACTGTGTGTATTTCACTCACACTGTATGTTTTTCATGCAGTGGCCCATGTCAAAGTGGTCATCATTTTTAATTTCATTGTATCCTGGTTATAAAACTTTGTGTATATGTTTTGGACGTATATTGTGTTTTAGCGGGACCCCAGGAATAATAATCCGACACCCTTGTGCACAGCTAGGATCCTTATCAATAAACAAATAAACATTGAATAATTACAGAACCGTCAATATACCCAGTAATATAGAACCCGGCAATTTCTCCATATTTCTGCATATTCTCACTCTACCAAAGTGTTGAAAATATTGGCAGCATACAATTACGTAACTGCACAAATATTTAGATACTATTTCATTGCTTTTAATGTTTTATTATTAGTATTCCTATTGTTTCCCTGCTGAATTCTAGAGCTTTTTGCCGCAACAACCCACTTGAACATTTTAAATTGTATTCATATAAGATGCCAAAAGTTAAGTAATCAATTACCAGTCGACTAGATTTTTATAGAATAGGACTTCCAAATGTTGAGTGGTTACCTGCATTAGTCTGGTAGAATAGAGTTCTTTTTTAATGTCACCTTTAACTTTGGGCAGTATCTTTAATATCTTTCATATCTTTAAAAGGTTTGCTTTACAGCTAGTGATTGGTAAAATCAAACATCCAACAGATGCCAGTCCAACAATATCTCAAATGCAAACTTGTTAGAGCAGGAATCTCTTTCTACCCACCGGCCACAGTGGTTCTTACAGTGAAAAATTCACCCACCGCTTTCACTATTCTTGCAACCAGCTGGGTTTTCAGTGAGAACATGACCTCCAAATGACCGCCGGTTTCCTCCCAGAGTGGCTGGTGGGGCGGACACACTCACCGGCCGCAGCCAAAATGCAGCCTCATTTGGCCGGTAGCTGGTGGTAATTAGCGCCCCCCCGCAGGCCTCCGGCCTCCATCCACCCCTCCACCCCGACTGCTGCCCCGACTGGAGGCTGGCACCGCCGCAGAGAGGCATCTGTGTCAGCCGTGGAACTGAGGAAATATTGGTACTAAAGTGGACTCTATATCATTTAACAGCAGGGATAATATTGTTGAAGTTAATCTAAACCAAAGTTATGACTTTTGACCTGTAAAAATAACGAAAACTAGTTATCATTTGCCTTTTGTGTCGACTCGAGGCAGCCTGACCACACCCATCAGTCTGTGACGCCTGCAGAGCTGCACAGCTCAGGGTGTTTAATTGTATATCGCGATTTTAGTTTTCATAGTTATCATAGGTCATTTACTGTATATATCGGCAATGTAGAAACATCTAATTTCATATTGAACAAGCACTGAAGAAAATAGTCAAAATGTTGATGTGAGTTGCTAAAAGTGCAGCAAAATAATTGTATTCCTTGAATCAAGACTAATAACTGGGATTAAAAATTGTGATCACTAGATCTATATATAGCATGAGTAGAGCAGGGCACCAACACTGCCAGGGTTAGGGGGTCAATTCCCACTGAAAAAAAAAAAAAAAAAGTATGCACTCATGGTACTATAAGGAAGGTGTTTTGGACTAAAGTGTCCAACAAATGCCTTGTCTTCTGTCATAAAATATCACTTTCCAAAACACGGCTGGTAGAGTAGAAAAGCTTCCAGCCCGGCATTTAGATGGTTGATGATTCTACTTGCATTTAATTTGAGGACTTCAGTGTGGAGCCAATAGACATTTCGGCCGTTTAACTGACACAACTTCCAGTGAGTGAGCAGGAAGGTGTTCAGTGTCTTGCTCAGTGACCGAAAACACCGGCTATTGTGAGTCTCGAACCGATGGCCTTTTAATTATGCGAGTCTCTAACCATTAGGACACCATGAAGGGCCGAGGGTGAGTTTAGGTTACAGCGCTCCGTTGGTCATGTGACCGTCCCGGCAGCCAAAACACAGGCCCGTGTGTCCGGAGTCACGCAGAGAATCCCAGAGTTTGTACACCGCTTCACAGCAGTGACAGGTCGGGTCGTGACCGTCCTGAAACTGGTTCTTGCTAAACATAGACTGAGTAGGTAAACAGGGGCGGAAAGGAACAAGAGACACTTACTGTAGCAACATACCTCGCCTTAACTGTAAGATACACACCTCAACTACAAAATACAGCACTCCTCCAAGTCAGTTTTCGGTCTTTCTGTGACTGTTTCATGAGTTTCCGTGATCGATATTTGTCAGCGCCTTACATTCAGATACTACGTTCTTGCTGAATGGATGATTTGAGTGTCCCAAGTCTTGTTTTGGCTAGCTACTGCTATCACTTGGTACTCAAGTGGTCAGGAAATGTATTATTTGTGTTACACCTCCTTCAAAGGGTAATTACATCTATCAGCAGACAAGCCTGACAAGCTTGACTGGTTGATCAAAAGATTATGAACACAAATCCATGATCTTGTTAAAACCTCCTCTTGGGACAGGTATTTTCCAGAGCCTGGTAACCACAATGTCCAAATCTGACCACAGAAACCCTGAAAACAGTTTGAGAAAAGTCTGTTTTCTTAAAAAGTGAGTCATGAATTTCTGCACGTCATTTGCCAGTGTTGGTAAATTCACTCCCTGCTCCATTTAATTCATAATTCATTCAGTCATCATGATGAAGATGCCTCAGCTCTACAGTACAGATACAGTTACTTTACAAGCCGCTGCCAAGCACGCCAAGCATGGCATTTCAACGCATGCCGCCGTTAATACGGCCATGCTGAACGGTGGCAGGAAACCACGGAGCTGACCTGGTGGATTACCAGACCTGAGAACAGGAAAGCTGTGATAATACCCAGATGGCATTACAACCAGACCTGGGTCAAATAGCACTTACAAATAACTCTTGGCGTTTGTTTTAAGCTTCTTGGAGGAGCAGATGAGTGGGACTGGCCATGCAGAGTGATATAATGAGCCAGAGAAGGCTTCATGGTGAAGCATTTAAGACACGCTGATACTTTTTCTGTGACTGGCAATCTGAATTATGCTGATCCGGTAAACCACACCCATCTGGTACACACAGCAGAAACACACGCCAAGACACATTTGCAAATAGTTTCTTTCCAAAATGAGATCTACCATTTGAACAAAGTCAGCATTTGAACAGAATCTACTCTTACTAAAAACACAAAATTACAACATATTCTAGCGCTTTTTGAAAGTATAGTCGGTAACTTACGTCCTTAGATGACAAACTGACTGCTCTTTAACAGACTGGATCATTTACAATTCAGACACTGAATGATGAAAATCAAGTGATTTCCCCCCCCACCAAAAAATGAATATTGTTTTGTTAGTGAATGCTTCAAAATCCTGTTTGACAATGAAGTCTAATTAAACCTACAGGGAAGGACCTTCTTCACCCACGTGCCACAGTAGCTAAAATCCTAAAGTTTGAGCTGGGAAATCTGACTACCAACAAGCCATATCATTCTTGCTGATTATGAATCACAACAACTATCACAATATATGACAAGATAACGCGTCCAACTACATAAAAAGTGTAGACAGAAGTGTATCAAGACTGAACAACAACATTTTTCCAAACTTTTCGTGCTCTTTCCAAACATTTCAAGACCCGGAAATGATCGCATTCATTTTCGATACATTTCAGATCTTTCCAGACCTCCAACAGGAACCCACCCCGACTACGACAGACAGACTGAACCCATGCAGCCGAGCCCTGGGGTTCGGCCTGTCGGGGGCGGGGGCGCTGGCACGGTGACATGACATGACATGACGTGACGTGAAAATGGCGGGCGTGGAACTCCGCACCGCAGGCGTCTCTCCACCGTCAGCTGCAGCGGCGACGCCTCCTCTGCCACGTGGCTGCAGCCGGTCTGACAGGTGAGGAATGTGACTCCATGACAAACCCTCAGCATGACAGGAGCTATCACACAGGCTGAGCTCACATGCTGAAGAGCTGCTTTTCTCAGGGGCCAAAAATGTAGAGAGAGACGAGGTTCAAATGCAGTTAAAAATGTCACTCACACACTACCAGTCAACAGTCTGGACCTCCCTGAATGTCCTTTGTTCTTTATTCTCTTAAAGCCATTTTGATCTAAACGCTTCTGCTTAAATGCTTGAAATTAGTTTCTTAGACAAATATAAATAGTGAAGTTGATCCTATGTATGAATTTCTGTCCAAAGCCTTTGCCTTTCCATCAAGGCAAAGGGCGGCTACTTTAAAGAATCTAAAATATAAGATAGTTTTGATTCGTTTGACACTTTTTTGGTCGCTGCATAATTCCATTTGTGTTATTTCATAGATTTGATGTCATATATAGTAAAAATAAAGAAAAATGTGTGTGTCCAAACTTTTGACTGGTAGTGCACAGTTTGTTTTCTTTGGTCTGAACCACAGTGGAAAAGCTTAATTTATTGTTTTTCTTTGTAATTGGTCCGTTTAAGTTCACACTGCCCAATTACAGGCGAACCAGGGCTTGTAAACAAACGTCACATGACTCACAAGCAGCTTGTTTATTGGACAGAGATTTGGTAACCTGTCATCCTGTCAGGGTAGAGATTTGGGAGGTGAAAGGAGGGGGAATTGAACCCCTAACCCTAGCAGTGTCGGTGCCTTGCTCTACACACTGAGCTACATAACAGCAGAATGGGTTTATTCCT
>NC_136017.1:4101866-4111866 GCF_048128805.1 Centroberyx gerrardi
TGCTCATGTCTCCATGGAAACAGCATCTGCGCTAACAAATAAAGGGGATGTGGTGTTTACGTGCCAGAATATACCGGTTAATATCCGTATATCCAAGCTACCGTATTCTGGTTTTTCGTAGTCGGGGTATGCGTCTATCCTGGCTTATTGTATGGCATTTACATGCACCAACTCATAAATAAGCAGAATGTAAATTCTGTGACTCCAGCCTCCAGTCTGAGCAGCGCTATTCTGGAACAAAAGAGGAAATGCTGAGGAATCGGCACTGTCTCTGCACCCCCCTCAACCCCCCCTCCAACCCCCAGCCACTGACTCATTCCACTAACGTTATCATTATCATATACGTTTACAGCCCAAGCCCCCCCCCGCGCCCCCCCTCCTCTGCCCTTCCACCCATCCATCCATCTGACCTCGCTAATGTCAGAATGATTCGTAGCAGTCTACTGATGGAGTGGCATTTTCCACTCATTACTGTAACGCTGCCTGTGTGTTGGTATCATTAGTGGGTTAGGGGTGGGGGGGGGGTGTGTGTGTGTGTGTGTGTGTGTGGAGGAACTAAGACTGTCAACAAGGGAGGAAACAATGCAGTTCAACAACATACTATCAAACCCGCCTTGCTATATAGCGTGTAGTTACTGTATATTAAATATTGAATGTAGGTCTATAAATATGACATGTATAGTCTATTATCTATGATATGTCTTCCAGTGTCTCTTTACTTTGTATGCAAGGTAATGCTGTTCCTATGTGTACTGTGCTACTATGAATATTTTCAATATATCTGCATATGTCAGCAAAACTAATCGCTGTAATTTATTGAAAAGCCACCGACCGCATGCTGGAGAATTTGTCAACTCTACAAAATTGGCGCCTAACCCTCCATTGTTTGGCTGTTCATCTCTACTTCTACAGCCAAAAATGCATTCGGCCGGGAGAACGGTGAAACATGACGAGTGGATTTTGGAGTGCGACCCGTCCTGTGAAAAAAAGTTCGCTTCCTGACTTCTCAATCTCGGTGTCAGCCGCAGTGTCATCGCCGCAGCACACAGCACGCAGGCCCGAGCTGCGAGTCCTAACGGCTTTCTGACAGCTGAGCAGATGACAGTTACAGGCTTAGCACAAGCACGTAAAAACCACCAGAACTGGAACATTGGCGTGAGCGCACATCATCGCCACAACAGCATTCACATCAGCGCCGTAAAATTCGGCTAATCCCGGGCTGGATGACAAACCGCGTCGCTAACGGAGCGGAGGTTTGGTTTCCAATCGCACGGACAACAACGGGCCCAGTATGAAGCGCTCCCCGAGGAAAGAGGGGGTGTAGGGAGGGTGGGGGGTGCCATCCAGGCCGGACCAGCTGTTCCTGAGACCCGAGGCCACGGGAGGTGAAGGCACGGCGGGGCAGAGAGGACACCTCCGCTCCCCCCGGCAAGCTGGGACTCTGGAGCTAACTGGCACGGAGAGAACAGCGTGAAGAGACTGACTGTTACAGAGCCACAGCAGGTGTGTGTGTGTGTGTGTGTGTGAGAGAGAGAAAGAGTGTGTGTGTCAGAAAGAGGATATAGAGTAGATGGAGAGACAGAAAGAGGGAGGTGGTGAGAGAGTATAGGTTATCTGCAGGTTTCAGACCTTTTTAACGTTACCTGGAATTTGATTTAAGATTGATTTGAAAAGAAACAAACATGGCAAAAGCAGCTTGTTTTTGATTTAACATTTAAGTTGTCAAACTATAAATGTGCAGTACAAGAAAAAGGACACCGGGAAATTAATTGTCCGTGAAGTTCAACTGTGTTTAGTAAAGATAGGAGGCACACTTAACCCGGTTCTTGATTAATTTAAGAGCGGACATGCAGCGCAAAGAAATCTGTCATTGCATTGTGAAAAGAGTAGGACCTCTAATAATGTATTTAAGACATTTTAATACTTTTTAAGGCCTTAAAGATAGATAATTTAAGACTTTTTCAGGCTTTTTAAGGACACAAAGATTCTCTGGAGTAGATATACAGGTAAAAAGAGAAAGAGTAGATAGAGGGAAAGAGGGAATAGATGAGAAAGAGAGGGAGAGAGAGTGAAAGACAGAGAAAGAGAGAAGCAGCTACAGATGTTATGCCGTGTTACACAACACAACCAGTGTCTCCATACTCAATTTGAATGTTCCAGTCTAAAGCCATCAGCTGTTTCTCTGAGATGATTTAGCGATCCGGTTTTAACCCGACTTTGGGCCCGACCCAGTCTTTGGAAATCACTGGTTTATATGCATACTTGTGTGCGTGCGTGTGTGTGTGTATTCGTGTGTGTAAACGAATGGACTTGATTAAGTGTCCTGTTTTGTTTGAGGGGAGAGCGAAAATTATGCAAAGCAGAAACTGTCAAAGGGATTTGGTTATCCGTTGTTGGCTTGACCAGGGCTTCACAAACTATTTCATGTCAAGGAAACAAAAATAGATATGCATTAGACTGCAAATCCATTTTTAATAAGAAGAATTTGTGCCAATGGACTCTATATGGAGAGTTATGCAGATAGTTATGTTTTTAATAACACTAGGGAGAGGGAAACCCAGTCTGCCTGACACATTCGATTGAAATTTAACTATTCTCAGGACCCCATGGAACCCCCTCAAGGACCCCTGGAGGTCCCTGGACCCCACTTTGGGAACCACCAGTCTTGAAATCTACATGAAACAGGTCTGGACCGTGGATTTGGCCTCGTTGGGCCGGGGGATGAGCTCAGCTGTTCGGGGTTTGGGTCGTGGGCCGGAGCGGGCGCTACGCTCCGGAGAAACTTTATTATTTTTTTCCAGCGGTGGCGTTTCGGTCCGCGCCGCGCTCTGTTCCGATTCGTTCCGCCGCGCATCACCTGCTGCGGAGAAACGCCATCAGTCCTCGTTTCTCCTCGAAAAAGCCAAAGAGCCAATAACACATCTTACAAAACCATAACACATCTTACAAAACCATAACACATCTTACAAAACCATAACAAGGCCAGATTCTTCCCACTCTACCTTACAAAGCCAATAAGCAGCATCTGTGTGAGTGGTGAAATGGAGAGAAAAGACAAAGTGTGACAGGTAAGGTAACGGATCATGGTGTACACACACACACACACACACACACACACACACAGTCAGACTGTCACTTAGAATCTGCTGTCTATGATCTACTGCAAAATACACATACGCTCCAGCACACAGGCTACACACACAGGTGTAACACACACAGGTGTAACACACACTGCAACAGACACACAGGCTCCACAAAACACTACTCGCATACAATCAACACAGGCTGCACACACACACACACACAGATACCGACTGACCTAAATATCAGCCGTTTAATCAGTCGGGCAGAACCCTCCCCCATCACACACACGCGCTCACTCACTCACTCTCACACACACACACACACACACACACACAGAGAGAGAGAGAGTTAGTTGGCAGCAGGCCTGATGCTTTCATCCTCAACCCAAATCAAATAAAGCCGGCGTCATACCACCAGCTACTAACTGGTCCAGCTACCCCTACACACACACACACACACAACCGCAAATACACACAGAACACTCACAAAATCACACTCAAAAAGACATGCACACAAAAATCAGCAACACACACATTTTTCCCAGTGCTGGGAGCTTGCACTGGGCGATTAGGCGTCCATTTAATCAGAGGGCTTATCTCCTGGCCGTCCAGGAGCCGAGCGGGGCAGAATTAGACGGCATTTGTAACCTAGATGGGGGTCTTAGTGACCGACATGGGGGGGCTGTAACGTATCGGAGGGTCTTTGCGTCCGATATGGCCTCTAAGACGGTCAGAGACTAGAGCGGACGTCAGGGAAGCATCCCAAACATCGACTTCTAGTCCTAGAAAACGGTTGCTGACGTGAAAGCGAAGCACATTAAGGTTGAGAATTAAAGATCTGAGTCATCTGAAAGCCTTTGTTTTGGAGGAAAGAGTCATCTGTGTGTTGGAAATACTGCCTGATGAACTTCAAGTGGTGGTACAATTTTTTTTTGAAAAATCAAGGTTCTCTGAGCACTTCCATGAGCTAAAAATTGTATTTGACTTGACTTTCCCTGTCTGGAATACACAAAATTCCATGATATTCCAGAAATTCCATGACCAGTGAACCCTGTAAATGAGCAATCAAGGTAAGAGTCTTTAGGTATTTGTCCCAAAACCCAGAATATTCAGTATGGAGGCGAACTGATGTGGATGACGTTCCTCAGCAAGTCTTGAAAACAGACTAGAACTAGAATGAGCGCTCTGGCAGTCTGTAACAACAGTATGGTGTCCTGTGCAAAACATCCATAATAGGCCTAACTGCAGGTTCGCTCACTGCCATCGATCAGGTTGCAGGTTCAAGTCCCAGACTGGGCGGGAACTAGCCTGGTAAGACCATCCTGATCACGTGACCTCACATTCTGTTTCGCTCCACGGATCAGTCTGGACTTCCAGCCGCCCGCATCGATTTCCTGAAATTACAATGTTTCTCAGCGGAAAAGACGTTTTCGCCGTTCTTCCGACTGGATTTGAATTTGGATCCGCTGATTGGCTGAAGGAGTTTGTCAGTCAAGGCGAGTACTCCCGCCCACTGAAATCGATGTGAAGTCCAGACTGATCCGTGGAGCGAAACAGAATGTGAGGTCACGTGATCAGGATGGTCTTACCAGGCTAGGTGGGAACGTCCGGGCCAGAACAGAGAAGGAGAAACGCTCTGGACGTGAAGCGGGGAGGTGCTGAAAAAAGAGCGTGGCCCTGTCGACTGTCCCTGGATAAATAAAGATTTGTATACACATTTTGAATTTTTGAATTACATTTTTGATTAGGAAATTGACTGAAATCCTGCGACTCGTGCCGTCCCTCTCCTATAATTCTGGTTCCTGTGTCGGTTTCCAGCCTCTCGGCCCGGCTGCAGCGATCCGGCCGCTGTTCTCCTTCCACACTAATTACAGCCTTGCTTTGTTCTTCAAACAATGGCTCTGCATGAGAACATGAGGAGAGGAGGACAGCCATGCTGCAGAGGGGTGTGTGTGTGTGTGTGTGTGTGTTTTCAGCCTGCTTACATCATGCTGCAAGTGCTACAAGTAAACACCGAGGCCCCTCTTGCATGTGTGTGTCCTGTGCGTTTGAGTGTGTGATTTCAGCAAGCTTACAGCATGTATAACATCTTTAATGTCCTCTCGTGCATGTATATGTGTGCGTGTGTGTGTGTGTGTGTGATATCAGCAAGCTTACACCATGTGCGTGTGTGTTTGTGCATATGTGTGTGTCAGCATGCTTAAATCACGTGTGTGCCACAGGTAAATCTCTTGCATGTGTGTGTGATTTTACTCTGCTTACATCCTATAAAACACCCTCTTGCGTGTGTATCCTTTGCATTTTTGTGTGTGTTTATTTGTATGCATGTGTGATTTTAGCGTGTGCGTGTGTATGTGGGAGTGTGTGTGTGATTTCAGCATGAGTCTGATACAAGTCAACAGCATTAATGCCTTCTTGCGTGCGACTATCTTGTGTGTGAGCTTCCAAGCGTCATCTTGAATCTATACTTTTTGGTGCTGATTGCTCTTAGATGCAGGGTGTGCGTGTGTGTGTGTGTGTGTGTGTATTTATGTGTGTGTGTGTGTGTGTGTAGGGGGGGGGGGTTGCATCAGCGAGCGTCCTTGTCATTTGCCCTCCGATGGATTTGAGCCTTATGTAAGAGCTTTAAGCAGCAAGGGGGGAAGCAGAGGGAAGATGGCTCTGACGCTGCGCTGGCACGCCAACACTGGCGAGCCGGCACTGGATTAGGACAGACACACACACACACACACACACACACACACACACACACTCACACACATTCACACACATTCACAAACACACACAGGTTGCACCAGTGTTGGTTTTACATGGGTGTGCAGTGAGAGAAGTGACACACCAACAGGAACTGGTCCTCCTCCAGCAGGAGAGCAGCACGCAAGAGCACACACACACACACACACACACACACACACACACACACACACACACACACACACACACACACACACACACACACGCACACACTAGGGTTGGACTGATATGGACTTTTCGAATGCTGACACTGACAGATTTGACTGAAGCTGCCAATAGCCGATATAAATATCTTGAATTTGACATTTTTTTTTGCCAAAGAATTAAAAAATGACACGTTCAAGATTTACATATTCAGTTTCAATAAATTTGACCATTTTCATACCAAAAAAAAAATCCCAAAAATGACAAGTATTCAGTGTTTCCCCCTCTGAAACAGCATTTAGACCATTAAAACCCTGGATAATAATCATAATAATATACATAATTAAACATACATTCTTGTGTGGAATCTGATTACAATGATGCATTACAATCAATTCAGGTTCAGGTCTTCAGCCACTGCAGTATTGATCAATTGTACAAAACATATGTACAAAACATATATACTACTACGAAGTTGGGTAGTAACAGAATACTCGTAATAGTGTTATGTATTCCAAATACAACTAACTATATTCTGTTACATTACCTAAAACATAATGTCTTCTGATACTGTACATGTGAAAAGTTAAGAGTATTACTCATGGGAATACTTCTGAAGTGGAAGTGAGAGACTCAGAAGGTGATTTAAATATTCTACGGTTTTTGAAAATGTGGAACAGAAGAACATGTGTTCCAGCAATGTCCTGAACTTAGTATTTTTTTTTACTTTTTCCTAAATGTTCCTTTATACCTCAGACATGGAAACCTCATCTGAAAGCAACTGAAATCAGAATACTGAGTTTGGGAAACATTACTGATTAAAAGTAACTGTAATGGAATCAATCACACTGAATCATATCAGAGGTGGACAACAATGACTGGCTGATATCTGATATTTAAAGAAAGGACAATATCACACACACACACACACAGTGTCCTTCTTGTCGGGTTGCTGGGAAGGTCGTGGGGACGGGGCTGTGAAGCGTGCAGAAAGTACAAGGCTTACACACACACACACACACACACACACACACACACACGTGCACATTTCGCTGTTCCATGGGTGTGTGCTGCTGCGAGGTGGAATGTGCTACCTCACTGCTTCCTACGGCTTGTTCAAAAAAGGAGCACCTCCCTCTAAACCACACACACACACACTCGCCACAAGGTCCAATTTGGTGCTGAAGAGGAAGTGGGGGGTGGAGTGTGGGTAGGAACAGTGGATGGGGGAAGGGAGGAAGAGGAGGACGAGGAGGAGGAGGAGACGGAGCAGCAGCACAGTGTGAAGGCGAAGGACACACACACACACACACACACATATACACACACACACACACACAACGCCCACACATGCTCTTTGACCCCAGGATAACCCCTGCCACGGGGGCCACGGGCCGACACAGCAGCCGGCTAATAAGCACAGAGAGGGGCTCTGTGTGTGTGTGTGTGTGTGTGTGTGTGTGTGTGTGTGTGACAGAGAGAGAGAGAGAGAGAGAGAGAGAGAGAAAGATTGAGAGAGTGGGAGAGAGGAAGAAAGACGAAGGGAGAGCAAAAGGCTGGGGAAAAACAAAGAGAAAGCAAGAGAGACAAGTAAAGACAGGAATAGAGTGTGAAGTGGGGAGAGGGAGAGAGAGAGAGAGAGAGAGAGAGAGGCAGAGAGAGAGAGAGAGAGAGAGAGACAGAGAGAGAGAGAGAGACAGAGAGAGAGAGAGAGGGAGAGAGAGAGAGAGAGACAGAGAGAGAGACACAGAGAGAGAGAGAGACAGAGTGAGAGAGAGAGAGAGACAGAGAGGGAGAGAGAGACACACACAGAGAGAGAGAGAGAGAGGCAGAGAGAGAGAGAGAGAGAGAGACACACAGAGAGAGAGAGAGAGAGAGAGACACACACAGAGAGACAGAGAGAGAGAGAGTGTTGCATTGTACCCAATGAGCCAGATCTGGAGGCAGCGGCTCGGCAGGCCAAGTCTTCGCTGCACAGTCCATTTATATTCCGGCTCCGGCTGCATGGTGCGGCACAACGCAGCTCTGAATAATGTATAGCAGAGCATGGTGCAGAAAAGCTTCAAACCAAACCTGAAACTGGGACAAAGTTCACCGCCAGGAGCTGGAAATCACAACAAGACCGCGGGCCGCTTCTCCATGCACTGACAGGCTAGTGTGTTGTGTAATGCAGCGGGAATCATTATCCTTATTTCCAAAAATCAAATAATAGATAATTACTATTTAATGAGTTTGGGGCTTAGCTACAACCTGAAGGCAAACTTTGCAAACATGAACCTTGAAAACATCTCTCTAAATTCCAAGATATCCCATAATATTCCTTCCTATGTTGCGTAATATATCTCTTCTATTGTGGCTCTATTCAGTGCAGTCAGCTGTTCCCAGGCTCCACTGCTCTTCAATGGGAGTGTGTGGCTAGCAGTGCAGTTAGCTGGCTTGGCGCCGTTAGCATTCCCGGTCTCGTTATTTTCACACAGTCTTGCCTGGCTCTGCTCCGCCACAACAAGCCACACCGGGCCTATTACTGCACAGGCTCCCATATATGAGGGACGTGCATGTATATGCACACACACCAGAAAATGAGAGACATTACAAATGCACTGAGGAGTCGTAACGCGAACCGGCGATGACAGACACACTCATATACACACACACTTAATGTACACACGGACACACAGAAAGAAAGAGAGACAGAGCTCATAAATGAACTGTAAAGAGTCATAAAAGCACAGTGAAAAACAGTGAGAAAGAGCATGCACACACACACACATCCACTCAGAAACACACACACACACACACACGCTCTACACTCTACTGGCCTGACCTGCCAACAATAATGACAGAACAGTGAGTTTTGGTCGGAGTGGATAAGGTGGACGGATAGAAATAAAGACAGAGCAAAGTCCCGGGCCAGAAACTTGTAGAAGGAGGCCAGTCCTTGGCCCAGTTTTAATATCCCACAATCCCCTGTTCCTCGCCTCCCTGACCCCTTTCCCACCTGTTATTAAAGGAATACACTGAGTTTTGGTTGGTCAACTTAGTCATTAAATGATGAGAACATAGACACTAAAATCATCCATATCTTCCCAGTAGATGATTCATTAGCATACACTATGTTGAGTGATAGTAGGACATTAGCATTATCTCAAAAGTGAGAAAATAAGAACTCAGATCTGAAGCTAAATGGTAAGTAATCGTAAATGATAGGTAGCCAAGTCTGTCAGTTTTAAGTAGAGGAGAGGTAAAATGTACACAAAATATGATCAAATATATAACTGCCAGGGACTACTTTCTCTGTGGAAAGGTTTCTGTTCCCGCGAGACTTGAGAGCGTGACTCGTTTTGTTTCCACAGGATGTGAACGTGATGCGATGGGAGACTGTAAAACTCAAAAATCACTTTCACATGAAACGGCTCCAAAAATAACTTGTATCAATGCAACACAGTAACTAGATCCCTCTAATCTGAAACGGCTCCAAAACTCAGTCTGACAAACAAGCTACTTGTGAGTCCGTGTGACTTTTGTTTATAAGTCCTGGTTGGCTTGTAAGTGGGCAGCGTGAACCTAAACGAGCCAAATAACAAAAATGCAACAAAGTCAACTTTTCCACACTGAAACAAAGTGTAGGTGTGATGCTGCGTCGACACCAGGGGAAGGAGGGGGGCGGTATCTTTTTAGAATCCAAACCGGGATAACGAAGACAACATTTTGTCCTAACAAGGCCAAACTAGAGACTCAGAAGACTAAAGAAGACTAGAGGGAAAACGAGTAGGGAAGTAGGCTGCTGAGGTTCTGGAGGTTAAAGCATCAGTCCTTCAACAACAGACAGTCAGAGCTCATTAGAGCGGTGCTCAGACTGCCAGACAGGAACAAGCCTACTCATGTTCAGATGCACCGGCTCCCAAATAGACATGCAATAGGAAATTATGTTAAGTCATATGATATGTGCAGACATACAGCGGGGAATGGAACATCACACACACACACACACACAAATGGAACGAGAACACACACACAGC